>NW_027152717.1:0-28543 GCF_040937935.1 Hyperolius riggenbachi
TCTTCTGAATGGCACCATGTTTCATGAATACGCCACGCATAAATGCTTTGTGTGCATTCCAAATGTTTGTCTTGGATACATCTTCTGTATTGTTAAATTTAAAAAATTCTATTAGTTCATTGTGTATAAGAGAGGAAGTGTGTTCTGAATTGAGAATGTATTTATTGAGTTTCCATATAGGTTGTTGAAGGGGTGTATTATTGAGCTGAATTTTGATTATTAATGGTGAGTGGTCCGACCAAATTCTAGGAGCAATATCAATGTCTGTGACTAGTGGTAGGGAGAACCTGTCTGTTAAGCAGAGGTCGATTCTAGTGAAAGATTGATGGATCGGCGAGTAATAAGTGAATTGTTTATCATTGGGATGCATACATCTCCATGTATCGAAGAGTTCAGAGTTTATTAGGGAGCTTTGTAAGATTGAGTGGTCTGTTCTAGATTTAGTTGTACAATCCACTTGAGGGTCAACTACGGAATTAAAGTCTCCGACTATAAAGAGCTTACCCTCTGTTTTTTTGGCGATTATTTTTAATTTTTTGTTTATAAATTGTATCTGGTGAGAGTTGGGAGAATACAGATTAGCAAATGTATAAACTTGGGAATTAATTGTACCTTTGACAATGACTAGCCGACCATCGTCACTAGAGTAGGTATCCTTCACCACTAGTCCCAGGGCATCCTTTACTGCTATACATACACCAGCCTTTCTTTTATTGCTCTTTATATTAGAATGAAACATTTGTGAGAATTGGTGTATTTTGTATCTGTCTGTTGATAATTTTGTCAGGTGGGTTTCTTGCAAACAAATTATATCCGCATTTTGTTCTTTTATCAATTTCTGGACCAGAAAGCGCTTCCTACAAGAGTTTAAGCCTCTTACGTTAAGGGACACTAATCTAAAGTTTTGAGCCATGTGTGTTTATGTGTTTGTTGCTGAACCGTGGACCTTGTGTCTTATTTGGTTCACTCCAACCATTTTTCAGGACATATAATTCAACAATAATATCGTCATCGTACCCATTTAAATCTTCCCTGGCTGAAAATAAAAGGGTTAGTTGATAAAACCATATATTAAGATTGTACCTAATTGAGCAACAACAGAGGAAATGACAACATAACAAGATAAAAAGAATACTTAGAATGAATGGCAGCTTCACAGGCATCCGGTTCTACCGTTAGCAACTGCCACTACGGATAGTCCTTACTCGAACGAAGAAGCAGAGTAGATAAGGACCTGTAAATAGAAAAAGAAAACAACTTCCAACGGGAAGAAGAAAATAAGAAAAAGAGTAACCTACAATAAGGTCCAGGGACCTATCTAGGTCAGCGTCCACCAATGTGGACTCAGCAAGGATGTCCTCCTAAAGGGATAGTCCCAGGGAGAAGATCACTTGGGGGAAATAAGTTTGTGGTAGGACACTTGTATGTTCATGTGTCACCTGTTGCCCCAGCTGATTTTTCGTCTTCTAGTTGTGGTTGGTGTTCAGTTGTATCCATGGCAGCATGAGCAGATGAGGTCTGCTTGAATGGATTGGGTTTAATTGAAGATGGTTTAGGCGAAATAGGAGGTCTGTAAGTTTTGTCTCTTTGTTGTTGTTCTCTTGGGATAACAATAGGAATGTTCCACTTGTAGAGAAGATCCTTCCCCTCTTTTGGTGTTTTGACCACATGCTTTACTCCGTTGTCATCAATTATGAGTTTGATAGGGAAGCCCCAGGAGTATTTAATTTTCTTCTAACGCAGTGTAGTGGTTACCTGGGAGAAATCACGCCTTGCTTTGAGGGTAGCTTGGGAAAGGTCTTGGTAGAGTCTAAGATCCTTGTATTCTGGGGGTAGGGTCTTCCCCTCTCTTGTAGTGTTCAGGAGCATCTCTTTCACGTGGTAAAAGTGGATACGTGTTATAACGTCTCTTGGAAGGTGTTTAGGAATATGGCTTGGCTTTGGAAGCCTGTGGGCTCTATCGACCGTGAGCTCGCTTTTGGTCAAGGTAGGGAAAGTGGTGTGCAGTAACTTAACCACATAGTTGTTTAGCTCCTCATTCCCCACAGTCTCAGGGACTCCTCTGATTTTCAAGTTATTTCTGCGGTTTCTGTCCTCTCCGTCCGCGATTTTTTCTTTCATAAATTGGTTTTCTTGAATAAGCTTTTTGTGGGAGTCGACCAGTTCGTTGTGGGCCGTGGTCATTACCACCATCCTGTCTTCCAATCTCGCGATTCTTTTGTCTGTTTCTGTGGCATAATTGTTTAAGAATCCTCCCATAGTACGCAAGTCCTTTCTAAAGTCAGATATGGTATTTTTCATTTACATACTAAAGGATAGCATAAAGTTCTTAAAGAAACTTTGGGTTATCAGTTCATCCGAAGCAGGGATGGCTGTCAGAGATTCATACATATCTGGTAGATGGGAAGAGTGGGATGGTGGTGCAGGTAGAGCCTGTAGGTTTTGCTCATCTTGGGGGTTAATGTCATCCCTTCTGTCATCTTGTTGTTCAGTGTAATGCGTACGTTTTTCCGCGTTGGCGTACGCCTGGTCAGTAGTACGCGTACGTTTTTCCGCGTACGCATGCGCATGATCAGAAGGATGCGGAAGCTGTAATGCGGGATCGCGGCTAGCGGGATGCGTATTTTTGTACGCGTACTCACGCGTACTTGGCGGTTTCAGAGGACTTCTTTCCCTGCCGCTTCCAGAGTCTTCATCTACCTCATCATGGTCCTCATAGGTGCCCCTGGGGTGGGGGGTATGCAGGGGTGCAAAGCGATTCCTCTGAGCCAGCGGTGGAGGTGTTCTGTAGCTGTCTTCAGGGCTGTCTCTAGGCCTGTAGCGGCGGCCATCTTGGTCATCCTGGCTGTAAAAGTCTGTGAGTCTTCTTGGTTCAATATGAGTTGATTTCCTCCGGTTTGTGGTTGTATTCCACTCCTGAGACATCTCTACAGCCTTACCAACCTTTCTGGCTGGAATTGGGGCAGTCAGGAACGCTGTGAGTAGCTGGATTCAGTGTCTTCCACAGAGAGCTGCAGACTCAAGCTTCCATCAGTCTCTGTGGTCAGACCACGCCCCCTTTCTATGTTAAACCATTACACCATTGAAAAACTGGTTACGTTTGCAATCGAAAGAAAAATGACTATAGTTGAAGAGGTAATGGCCCCTAAACTATGTTCTGGGATGAAAGTTACAGCTTCAGTGAAATCCGTTTGCAGATCGGAGTGATAGATTAGAATCTAGAGCCAACGGTACGTTTTCTATGTTAAACCATTACACCATTGAAAAACTGGTTACGTTTGCAATCGAAAGAAAAATGACTATAGTTGAAGAAGTAATGGCCCCTAAACTATGTTCTGGGATGAAAGTTACAGCTTCAGTGAAATCCGTTTGCAAATCGGAGTGATAGATTAGAATCTAGAGCCAACGGTACGTTTTCTATGTTAAACCGGTTTCAATAGTTTTTTATTGGATTTTTCAAAGTATAATTTTACAAACATTTTACCAATGTTATGAGTTCAATAAAGTTTTACATAACATGAGTTTTTATAAAACTGTCAATGAGAAGTCATAAATTGTTAGATAAAGGTGTGTACAACAACAGTAGAACACAGTAACATTATATCTTTTTCATACAGTACTAATGTCTACATTTCTCCAAAATATCTTATTTTACCAGAAGTTAAAATTACATTTATGTTTATATAATCTGCAGTCGAGAGCATATGTTGATGATGAAAAAACTCTTAAGTAGGTATTTATTAGTTGCATTGTATACATATAGTCAAGCAATCGTTATTCTATGTTGTGTATTATTGCAGATTTAATCTGCAATGATAAATGCAAGATATTAGGAAATTGAGAAAGGTATGAAGAAGGCGTATAAAAATACGCGTTGTCGGCATTAGTATACGCGTGTATCCAAGCATTAGATAAACGCGTAATCAAATACATATAAATTCCATTACTATGCGGATGTATATCAACATGAATATTATGCGTACTTCTCGTAGTGAACCGATAAAGACTTATTAATAATGCGTAAATAGATACGCATGATTTAGACGAAAGTACGCATTCAGTAACTATTGAACAGTAATTAGATGAATGCGTATCATAATACGAATACAAATATATAGCATAATCATACGCTATTAGACAGGCCAGTAAGTTATGTATATTTAGCGTAGTAGTCTGGTCTCGGGTTATTATGGCGTAAATAAATACGCATGTTTTGAGATGGTATTTTGCTGTTAGGTACGCATGAAATATATTAATGTACGCATACATGTTTTATACACTCTGTAAAGCAATGTTTAGATATCTTTGAAGGGTCTCATATAGAAAAAGGTACTGTATGTCATCTATTATCTTATGATAAGTTCCATAAAGTGTATATATGCGTACGCATGTACTTACATGCGTACCCACATACTCACGCATATATATATCTAACCATATCTGCACGTACATTCAATATACACACATGCAGGTATTTGTATATCAACGTATATCAAGAGTTTTATGAACTATGTTAATTACTAAGGTATATGAGGAAAGAAAAATAACATTGAACATTGAGTTTTAAGATTATGTTTAAGTTAATGAATAAGATCTCTCCATTAGTGACGTTTATTCAGAGATGTCACATTATTTCTGAATTGTGATGAAAAGGTGAAAATCTACCTGGAAAATGGAAGGACTTAACCTCCCCACTTAGATTCCAGGGACTCTCTCCACGCTAATATGTAATGTAGACATCTGTCCATACTGACAGAAACAGCATGGATTAAAGTAAAAGGTGAGATCTATGCAGAAAAATCCAATATCTTCTCAAGTCCATATACTATTAGTAGTCAAACATAAGGTATAACATCAAACAAAACTAAATAACTAAACTACTCTACTGGTCCCAGCTTGTGAATGGGTGTTTTCATCCAAGTTTTAGCCTCCTATAGGGTCATATAGCCAAGATATTTTTGTTCTCGTCTGTCTCATCCGTGAGAGGAAGGGTATATAAACAACAACACCAAGTGTGGTATTATTAATTTAGGGATTTATTTGTATAAAGCCAATGGTTCAGATTGGAATAGGTCTTGAGGGTAATGTATTCCAATAAGAACTAGGATCTCTCCTTAAAAGTTGTTCAGGCAAGATGTCACATTATATCTTTCTGATTTATGCTTAAGGGTGGGAAAATCTACCTGGAAAATGGGAGGAATCAACCTCCCCACATAGATTCCAGGGATTCTCTCCAGCTGGTATATAATGTGAACATCTGTCCACACTGACAGGGACAGTATGGATCTTTAATGTATATGTGAGGTCCAGAGTTCTATAATTCCAGAAGCTTGGATTTTTTATATAATTCAGGCCATAAATTTGCCCTTCCCATGAAAGACTCTAGGTTGCCACATCTGATAGCCCAGGCTTTCTCAGCCATTAAGTTGGAGTCTACTATTTTAAGAATGTCTTCGAATTTTGGTGCAATAGGTGATTTCCAATTTGTGGTTATAAGGTTTTTTGTTACTATAAATATGTGGTTCATGATAAGTCTTTCCTGGGGCGGCAAGTCCATGGTATTCAAATGAAGTAAAGCCATACATGGTGGTATTGATTCAAGAGCTACTGGTAATTTTTTAAAGAAATTCTCAATATTCCTCCACAGTTTACGTAATTTAGGGCATTCCCAAAAAATATGTATTATGGATCCTGTTTGATTGCATTTCCTCCAACACAGGGGTGGTGAACTGGAATCAAATTTGGATATGCGTTCTGGGGTCATATACCACTGCCATACCATTTTTATAAATCCTTCGTGATGTGATACACAGTGGGATGATTTTCTCAAAGATCTATAGGCTGTTTCCCAATCTTCTTCTGATATGTCTAGTTGTAGTTTCTCCTGCCATTTACTTAATTGCCATTTAGAGTGTTCTTCTGAAAGTTCTATTAGTGTTTTATAGAAAGTAGCAGTACCTTTTTTATTATGTCCTTCTGGCTTGATTAATCTATTTATTTGTGGGGGAAAGGTGATTGGTTGATACGGGTGTTTAATTAGATATTTGTTAATTTGATCATATATGGGTTTGTCTGATAGGGGGATATTGTATGTTGCTACAAGATCTTCAAAAGGTTTTATTTTAGAGTCATCGAAGATGTCTTCTATTGTTGATATACCATTTATCTGCCAATGGTCAATATTTATATTTTTTATAACAATGTTTAAAACTGACAGAGATGTAGTATTATCGACAGCTAGAACATCTTTTCTGCAGATTTTCATTAAATCTTTCCATAGTCTGAAAGTATTTGCTGTAATTGGATTTCTGACAAATTGTTGGATCTTCCAGACCATCCTGGATTCTAGATAGGATTTGAATGTGCCAATGGGTAACTGTTCTTCCTCTATAGCAACCCAATGTTTGGTGTAATCATTTGTCCATAATGGTCTGGATTGTTCAAGAAGAGTGGCTCTATAGTATTTTTCAATATCTGGGACTCCTAGGCCCATTTTGGCAATTGGTGTGGTGAGAATCATGTTGGAAAATCTTGATTTTTTATGCATTAGGACAAAATTGTTTAATAATCTCTGTAGTGTAATGAAAAATTTTTGGGGCACTCTAATAGGTACATTTCTGAATAAATATAGGAGTTGAGGGAGAAGCATCATTTTAAAAGCGGCTGTCCTACCAAGCCATGAAAATTCTAACTTTGCCAGGGATTCTAATTGAGATTTTAATTTGGTGAGCCAAGGGACATAATTTTCTTTGTATAGTTGGCCAATAGAAGGGGTTATTAAGATTCCTAGATATTTTATTGATTTATCAGACCATGTGTATTGGCATGAGTTTTTTAGTAAATTTAGAGTTTTCGAAGATACATGACAGGGAAGAATAGTTGTTTTATTCTTGTTTAATTTATAGAAGGAGATCTTTGAGAAAATTTCTAGTTCTGATTGAAGGTTTGGCAAGGATATAGTAGGCTTTTGTAAATATAAGAGGATGTCATCCGCATATAATCCCAATTTCGTGGATGTTTTCCCTGTTTTAATCCCATGAATTTGCGGATTGTCCCTAATTTTTTGGGCAAGGGGTTCCAGAGTTAATATGAATATCAAAGGGGAGAGAGGGCAACCCTGCCTAGTACCGTTATTGATAGTAAAGGTAGAGGATAGAGTTCCAGCTGATAGTACTCTTGCAGAGGGTTGGGAGTACAAGGCCATAATTGCATTAAATAAAAAACCTGTTATACCAAACTTCAACAAAACCTCAGCCATATATGTCCAGTTAACTCTGTCGAACGCCTTCTCTGCGTCAAGTGACACAAAGAGAGTAGGCGTTCGACAGAGCTGAATATTGTGTAGTAAGGCTAATACTTTTCTTGTGCCGTCTGATGTCATTCTGTTTTTGATGAAACTGACCTGATCTTGGTGTATTAATTGTGGTATTAAAGGGGCTAATCTATTCGCTATAATTTTTGCATAAATTTTTATATCTGAATTTAGGAGTGATATAGGTCTATAATTACTTGGGTCTGTTAAGTCTTTACCTTCTTTAGGGATTGTGGTGATGATTGCGGATAGAGACTCTTTTGGGAAGGTCCCTTGAGCAGCAACTTCGTTAAACATTTCAGTCAATGGCTTAGCTAAAATAAATGCAAATTTTTTGTAATATTCATTAACGAAGCCATCTGCTCCTGGTGCCTTATCTTTCTTCAGATCACGTATTGCCAATTCTATCTCTTGTTGTCGGAAGGGGACTCCTATCTGTTTTTGCTCAAATTCTTCAAGTGTAGGTAATTTTATATTTTTTAGATATTTGTCTATTTCTTGTTTTGTAGGCTTTCCGATGTTTGAGTTATTCTCTAAATTGTAAAGGTTCTCATAGTAAGCGGCCAGTGCGTCTGAAATATCATTAGGATGGTGAACTAGTGAGTTTGTTTTTAAATTTTTTATTTTTACAATTCTTTGATATATTCGTCTTCCCTTTATTTTTTGTGCCATGGCTTTCCCCGCTTTATTTTTTTCGTAATACCATGTCTCTTTTAATATAGACTGCCATTTGTCATATTGTTGGTATAGGGAATCTGCTAATTCTTGTCTGTATCCTTCAAGTTTGGGAATTAGTTCTTTTTTGTTTTTTTTAAAGATTTCTGACTCAAGGGACCTAATTGTTTTTAATAAGAGGTTAGTTTTTTCTCTGAATTTTTTCTTTTGGATTGAACTAAGTTTCATAAAAATTCCTCTCATATAAGCCTTGTGGGCATTCCAGAGAACTGTCTTAGAGACCTCTTGGTTATCATTTAATTTAAAGTATTCTTCAAGGTCTTTTTTAATTTGTGGGGAGGTGTGTTCTGAGTTTAATATATACTTATTTAAGCGCCAAATATTGGGTCTGGTGGGGGAGTTTTGGAGCTGAATTTTAATCAGGAGTGGTGAATGGTCCGACCAAATTCGTGGTCCTATCTCCATTTCTGATATTAGTGGAAGAGAAAATACATCTGTAAGACAAAGATCAACTCTGGTGAACGATTTATGAATTGGGGAGTAGAACGTGTATTGTTTATCCATGGGATGTAAACATCTCCATACATCATACATTTCGAATTTTAATAAGGAAGATTGTATGATTGAAGAAGCTCTTCTACTTTTAGCAGAACAATCTATTTGTGGATCTACTACTGCGTTAAAATCGCCTGTTATAAATAGACGACCTTTGGTTATGTTTTGTATTTTTTTAAGCTTTTTATTGATAAAGGTAAGTTGATGTGAGATTGGCGAGTATATGTTTGCTATTGTAATTTCTTCAGAGTTGATCTTTCCAGATATTACCATCATTCTGCCATCTTGACTGTTAAATTGGTTCTCCACCACCATCCCCAGAGAGTCTCTTATCGCTATAAGAACCCCACATTTTTTCTTTTTGGGTAGATTATCATGGTATATATTAGAGAATTGGTAAATTTTAAGTTTTTTAGCCCCAAGCTTATTCAGGTGGGTTTCCTGCAAACAGACAACATCAGCTTTTTCATCTTTGATTAGTTTTTGCAATAGGTACCTTTTTCTATATGAATTTAGACCTCTCACGTTAAGTGAGACTAACTTAATATCCTTAGACATAGAACAGAAGGCAATTCGCTAATAATAACAGTAACATTGATTTGATGACCCCCTGTATATTATCTTGGAAACTTACAAACTTGGAGTTTGGATTAGACAGAAGATAAACTTTCATAGAGCTGTTTGGAGAGAAAGTTAGGGTTAGAATTACAAGTTGGGACAAAACTAACAAAACTAACACAATGAACCGAAGAACATAGTACATCAATAACCTAAATCTGAAAAAGAAAGAACGGTTAGAATAATAAAAGTAGTAGCACAAATATATGCTACCATTACTGAACCAAGTAGGTGAAGGAACAGTTTTAGTTCCAGGTGAATAGGTCCAAATGACCAAGGCTCATGCCAGGTGAGCCTGAAGGAAGACAATTCTCCTTAGGGATAGATTCTTTATCCTAAGGGAAGAGTCTGTGAGGGGGGAAAAAGAAAACAGTTTGTGGCATAGACACCTTAACCTTTTCCGCTTCCTCCAGAAGCCTCTGCAGCTTTATCTTTTTCAGATGTTTTCTCTATCTCTCTTGTCTTGTCGGGTGGAGGTTTAGTGGTGTCCATCGGTGTTGATTTTTGGTTGCGGAAAGAATTTCCTTCTCTGGGTTCTATCACAGGTATACCCCATTGTTTGAGTAGCTCATATCCTTCTGAGACGTGTTTAATCACGTATTGAGTTCCTTCATAGTGAATGATCATCTTAGTGGGGAAGCCCCATGAGTAGTTAATGTTTTTCTGTCTCAGTGTTCCAGACACTGGGGCAAAGGTTTTTCTGATTTTCAGGGTAGCCTGTGACAGGTCTGTATATAAAGATAGCTTAGAAAAGGGGTCCGGCAGTTTCTGTCCTCTCCTTGTAGTGGCCAGGAATCTTTCTTTTACGTGGTAGAAGTGGATCCTCATGATAGTATCCCTTGGTAGGTGATCTGCGATGAAGTCTGGCTTAGGCAGCCTGTGAACACGGTCTACAATCAGTTCGTTTTCTTTCACATCTGGTAGGGTAGTTTTGATCATGTCCAGTACATAATCTTTCAAGGCATCTGTCTTTACTGACTCCGGGATTCCTCTTATCTTTATATTATTTCTTCTGTTTCGGTCTTCGGAGTCAGTTACTTTCTCCTTTAGCCATTCTACTTCCTTTAAGACTACTTTGTGGGCATCTACCAGTTCATTGTAGGCTGTAGTGATGTCCGATATCTTCTTCTCTACTCTGGATACTCTTTGGTCAGTTTCCCATGTATGTTGAGTGACAAATGTTGCCAGTTGTCTCATGTCTCCTCTGATTTCTGTTAAATTATTTTGCATCAGTCCCCCGAATGAGATCATAAACTCCTTGAAAAATTGTTGTGTCATCGTTTGATCAGTAGCGGGGAAGCTTGTTATAACACTCATGGGATCTGGAGTTGTAGGGTCTTGTACAGGAATTTGTCCTCCTTGAGATGTCTGGATGTTCTGAGGGTTTGTACGCATGGTTTGCGGATTTTGCGTCCAATTGTACGCATTGGCGCTTGTTTGGGCGTCTTGGCGCTCCGTACGCGTAAATTGCGGTGGATGCGTATGCAAATACGCGTGCGTGCGGCGGCTTAAGCGGACTGCGATCTCTTTCATCCTCATTCTCTTCCTCACTCTCTTCCAAGCAGTCAAGCCTGTCTCTCTTTCGATAGGGGGTAGCTAAGGGAGCGTACCTGTTCCTTTGAGCCAGTGGAGTGTGAGGGGATGAAGAAAGCTGTTCCTCATGTTGCTGATAGCGGCGGCCATCTTGGATAGGATCTTCATAAAGATCTGTAAGTTTTCTGGGCACTGGAGAGGCTGATTTCCTTCCATAAGTGGCTCTTTGCCAAGCCATTGCGTTCAGTAGATGTTCCCACACGATTTGGTGTAAAACAGAGGCTTCTAGAGCTGCTTTGGGTCGCTGTAGAGAGGTGTCTTAGCAGAGAGCTACAGGCTCAGGCAACCATCCAGCTCCAGCGTCAAGCCACGCCCCTCTTTCTATGTTAAACCATTACACCATTGAAAAACTGGTTACGTTTGCAATCGAAAGAAAAATGACTATAGTTGAAGAGGTAATGGCCCATAAACTATGTTCTGGGATGAAAAATACAGCTTCAGTGAAATCCGTTTGCAAATCGGAGTGATAGATTAGAATCTAGAGCCAACGGTACGTTTTCTATGTTAAACCATTACACCATTGAAAAACTGGTTACGTTTGCAATCGAAAGAAAAATGACTATAGTTGAAGAGGTAATGGCCCCTAAACTATGTTCTGGGATGAAAAATACAGCTTCAGTGAAAACCATTTGCAAATCGGAGTGATAGATTAGAATCTAGAGCCAACGGTACGTTTTCTATGTTAAACCATTACACCATTGAAAAACTGGTTACGTTTGCAATCGAAAGAAAAATGACTATAGTTGAAGAAGTAATGGCCCCTAAACTATGTTCTGGGATGAAAAACACAGCTTCAGTGAAATCCGTTTGCAAATCGGAGTGATAGATTAGAATCTAGAGCCAACGGTATGTTTTCTATGTGAAACCATTACACCATTGAAAAACTGGTTACGTTTGCAATCGAAAGAAAAATGACTATAGTTGAAGAGGTAATGGCCCCTAAACTATGTTCTGGGATGAAAAATACAGCTTCAGTGAAATCCGTTTGCAAATCGGAGTGATAGATTAGAATCTAGAGCCAACGGTACGTTTTCTATGTTAAACCATTACACCATTGAAAAACTGGTTACGTTTGCAATCGAAAGAAAAATGACTATAGTTGAAGAGGTAATGGCCCCTAAACTATGTTCTGGGATGAAAAATACAGCTTCAGTGAAATCCGTTTGCAAATCGGAGTGATAGATTAGAATCTAGAGCCAACGGTATGTTTTCTATGTTAAACCATTACACCATTGAAAAACTGGTTACATTTGCAATCGAAAGAAAAATGACTATAGTTGAAGAGGTAATGGCCCCTAAACTATGTTCTGGGATGAAAGTTACAGCTTCAGTGAAATCCGTTTGCAAATCGGAGTGATAGATTAGAATCTAGAACCAACGGTACGTTTTCTATGTTAAACCATTACACCATTGAAAAACTGGTTACGTTTGCAATCGAAAGAAAAATGACTATAGTTGAAGAGGTAATGGCCCCTAAACTATGTTCTGGGATGAAAGTTACAGCTTCAGTGAAATCCGTTTGCAAATCGGAGTGATAGATTAGAATCTAGAGCCAACGGTACGTTTTCTATGTTAAACCATTACACCATTGAAAAACTGGTTACGTTTGCAATCGAAAGAAAAATGACTATAGTTGAAGAGGTAATGGCCCCTAAACTATGTTCTGGGATGAAAAATACAGCTTCAGTGAATTCCGTTTGCAAATCGGATTGATAGATTAGAATCTAGAGCCAACGGTACGTTTTCTATGTTAAACCATTACACCATTGAAAAACTGGTTACGTTTGCAATCGAAAGAAAAATGACTATAGTTGAAGAGGTAATGGCCCCTAAACTATGTTCTGGGATGAAAGTTACAGCTTCAGTGAATTCCGTATGCAAATCGGAGTGATAGATTAGAATCTAGAGCCAACGGTACGTTTTCTATGTTAAACCATTACACCATTGAAAAACTGGTTACGTTTGCAATCGAAAGAAAAATGACTATAGTTGAAGAGGTAATGGCCCCTAAACTATGTTCTGGGATGAAAGTTACAGCTTCAGTGAATTCCGTTTGCAAATCGGAGTGATAGATTAGAATCTAGAGCCAACGGTACGTTTTCTATGTTAAACCATTACACCATTGAAAAACTGGTTACGTTTGCAATCGAAAGAAAAATGACTATAGTTGAAGAGGTAATGGCCCCTAAACTATGTTCTGGGATGAAAGTTACAGCTTCAGTGAAATCCGTTTGCAAATCGGAGTGATAGATTAGAATCTAGAGCCAACGGTACGTTTTCTATGTCAAACCATTACACCATTGAAAAACTGGTTACGTTTGCAATCGAAAGAAAAATGACTATAGTTGAAGAAGTAATGGCCCCTAAACTATGTTCTGGGATGAAAAATACAGCTTCAGTGAAATCCGTTTGCAAATCGGAGTGATAGATTAGAATCTAGAGCCAACGGTACGTTTTCTATGTTAAACCATTACACCATTGAAAAACTGGTTACGTTTGCAATCGAAAGAAAAATGACTATAGTTGAAGAGGTAATGGCCCCTAAACTATGTTCTGGTATGAAAAATACAGCTTCAGTGAATTCCGTTTGCAAATCGGAGTGATAGATTAGAATCTAGAGCCAACGGTACGTTTTCTATGTTAAACCATTACACCATTGAAAAACTGGTTACGTTTGCAATCGAAAGAAAAATGACTATAGTTGAAGAGGTAATGGGCCCTAAACTATGTTCTGGGATGAAAGTTACAGCTTCAGTGAAATCCGTTTGCAAATCGGAGTGATAGATTAGAATCTAGAGCCAACGGTACAATTTCTATGTTAAACCATTACACCATTGAAAAACTGGTTACGTTTGCAATCGAAAGAAAAATGACTATAGTTGAAGAGGTAATGGCCCCTAAACTATGTTCTGGGATGAAAAATACAGCTTCAGTGAAATTCGTTTGCAAATCGGAGTGATAGATTCGAATCTAGAGCCAACGGTACGTTTTCTATGTTAAACCATTACACCATTGAAAAACTGGTTACGTTTGCAATCGAAATAAAAATGACTATAGTTGAAGAGGTAATGGCCCCTAAACTATGTTCTGGGATGAAATTTACAGCTTCAGTGAATTCCGTTTGCAAATCGGAGTGATAGATTAGAATCTAGAGCCAACGGTAAGTTTTCTATGTTAAACCATTACACCATTGAAAAACTGGTTACGTTTGCAATCGAAAGAAAAATGACTATAGTTGAAGAGGTAATGGCCCCTAAACTATGTTCTGGGATGAAAAATACAGCTTCAGTGAAATCCGTTTGCAAATCGGAGTGATAGATTAGAATCTAGAGCCAACGGTACGTTTTCTATGTTAAACCATTACACCATTGAAAAACTGGTTACGTTTGCAATCGAAAGAAAAATGACTATAGTTGAAGAGGTAATGGCCCCTAAACTATGTTCTGGGATGAAAGTTACAGCTTCAGTGAAATCCGTTTGCAAATCGGAGTGATAGATTAGAATCTAGAGCCAACGGTACGTTTTCTATGTTAAACCATTACACCATTGAAAAACTGGTTACGTTTGCAATCGAAAGAAAAATGACTATAGTTGAAGAGGTAATGGCCCCTAAACTATGTTCTGGGATGAAAGTTACAGCTTCAGTGAAATCCGTTTGCAAATCGGAGTGATAGATTAGAATCTAGAGCCAACGGTACGTTTTCTATGTTAAACCATTACACCATTGAAAAACTGGTTACGTTTGCAATCGAAAGAAAAATGACTATAGTTGAAGAGGTAATGGCCCCTAAACTATGTTCTGGGATGAAAGTTACAGCTTCAGTGAAATCCGTTTGCAAATCGGAGTGATAGATTAGAATCTAGAGCCAACGGTACGTTTTCTATGTTAAACCATTACACCATTGAAAAACTGGTTACGTTTGCAATCGAAAGAAAAATGACTATAGTTGAAGAGGTAATGGCCCCTAAACTATGTTCTGGGATGAAAAATACAGCTTCAGTGAATTCCGTTTGCAAATCGGATTGATAGATTAGAATCTAGAGCCAACGGTACGTTTTCTATGTTAAACCATTACACCATTGAAAAACTGGTTACGTTTGCAATCGAAAGAAAAATGACTATAGTTGAAGAGGTAATGGCCCCTAAACTATGTTCTGGGATGAAAGTTACAGCTTCAGTGAATTCCGTTTGCAAATCGGAGTGATAGATTAGAATCTAGAGCCAACGGTACGTTTTCTATGTTAAACCATTACACCATTGAAAAACTGGTTACGTTTGCAATCGAAAGAAAAATGACTATAGTTGAAGAGGTAATGGCCCCTAAACTATGTTCTGGGATGAAAGTTACAGCTTCAGTGAATTCCGTTTGCAAATCGGAGTGATAGATTAGAATCTAGAGCCAACGGTACGTTTTCTATGTTAAACCATTACACCATTGAAAAACTGGTTACGTTTGCAATCGAAAGAAAAATGACTATAGTTGAAGAGGTAATGGCCCCTAAACTATGTTCTGGGATGAAAGTTACAGCTTCAGTGAATTCCGTTTGCAAATCGGAGTGATAGATTAGAATCTAGAGCCAACGGTACGTTTTCTATGTTAAACCATTACACCATTGAAAAACTGGTTACGTTTGCAATCGAAAGAAAAATGACTATAGTTGAAGAGGTAATGGCCCCTAAACTATGTTCTGGGATGAAAGTTACAGCTTCAGTGAAATCCGTTTGCAAATCGGAGTGATAGATTAGAATCTAGAGCCAACGGTACATTTTCTATGTTAAACCATTACACCATTGAAAAACTGGTTACGTTTGCAATCGAAAGAAAAATGACTATAGTTGAAGAGGTAATGGCCCCTAAACTATGTTCTGGGATGAAAGTTACAGCTTCAGTGAAATCCGCTTGCAAATCGGAGTGATAGATTAGAATCTAGAGCCAACGGTACGTTTTCTATGTTAAACCATTACACCATTGAAAAACTGGTTACGTTTGCAATCGAAAGAAAAATGACTATAGTTGAAGAGGTAATGGCCCCTAAACTATGTTCTGGGATGAAAAATACAGCTTCAGTGAAATCCGTTTGCAAATCGGAGTGATAGATTAGAATCTAGAGCCAACGGTACGTTTTCTATGTTAAACCATTACACCATTGAAAAACTGGTTACGTTTGCAATCGAAAGAAAAATGACTATAGTTGAAGAGGTAATGGCCCCTAAACTATGTTCTGGGATGAAAAATACAGCTTCAGTGAAATCCGTTTGCAAATCGGAGTGATAGATTAGAATCTAGAGCCAACGGTACGTTTTCTATGTTAAACTATTACACCATTGAAAAACTGGTTACGTTTGCAATCGAAAGAAAAATGACTATAGTTGAAGAGGTAATGGCCCCTAAACTATGTTCTGGGATGAAAAATACAGCTTCAGTGAATTCCGTTTGCAAATCGGAGTGATAGATTAGAATCTAGAGCCAACGGTACGTTTTCTATGTTAAACCATTACACCATTGAAAAACTGGTTACGTTTGCAATCGAAAGAAAAATGACTATAGTTGAAGAGGTAATGGCCCCTAAACTATGTTCTGGGATGAAAGTTACAGCTTCAGTGAAATCCGTTTGCAAATCGGAGTGATAGATTAGAATCTAGAGCCAACGGTACGTTTTCTATGTTAAACCATTACACCACTGAAAAACTGGTTACGTTTGCAATCGAAAGAAAAATGACTATAGTTGAAGAGGTAATGGCCCCTAAACTATGTTCTGGGATGAAAAATACAGCTTCAGTGAAATCCGTTTGCAAATCGGAGTGATAGATTAGAATCTAGAGCCAGAATCTATGTTAAACCATTACACCATTGAAAAACTGGTTACGTTTGCAATCGAAAGAAAAATGACTATAGTTGAAGAGGTAATGGCCCCTAAACTATGTTCTGGGATGAAAAATACAGCTTCAGTGAATTCCGTTTGCAAATCGGAGTGATAGATTAGAATCTAGAGCCAACGGTACGTTTTCTATTTTAAACCATTACACCATTGAAAAACTGGTTACGTTTGCAATCGAAAGAAAAATGACTATAGTTGAAGAGGTAATGGCCCCTAAACTATGTTCTGGGATGAAAGTTACAGCTTCAGTGAAATCCGTTTGCAAATCGGAGTGATAGATTAGAATCTAGAGCCAACGGTACGTTTTCTATGTCAAACCATTACACCATTGAAAAACTGGTTACGTTTGCAATCGAAAGAAAAATGACTATAGTTGAAGAAGTAATGGCCCCTAAACTATGTTGTGGGATGAAAAATACAGCTTCAGTGAAATCCGTTTGCAAATCGGAGTGATAGATTAGAATCTAGAGCCAACGGTACGTTTTCTATGTTAAACCATTACACCATTGAAAAACTGGTTACGTTTGCAATCGAAAGAAAAATGACTATAGTTGAAGAGGTAATGGCCCCTAAACTATGTTCTGGGATGAAAAATACAGCTTCAGTGAATTCCGTTTGCAAATCGGAGTGATAGATTTGAATCTAGAGCCAACGGTACGTTTTCTATGTTAAACCATTACACCATTGAAAAACTGGTTACGTTTGCAATCGAAAGAAAAATGACTATAGTTGAAGAAGTAATGGGCCCTAAACTATGTTCTGGGATGAAAGTTACAGCTTCAGTGAAATCCGTTTGCAAATCGGAGTGATAGATTAGAATCTAGAGCCAACGGTACGTTTTCTATGTTAAACCATTACACCATTGAAAAACTGGTTACGTTTGCAATCGAAAGAAAAATGACTATAGTTGAAGAGGTAATGGCCCCTAAACTATGTTCTGGGATGAAAAATACAGCTTCAGTGAAATCCGTTTGCAAATCGGAGTGATAGATTAGAATCTAGAGCCAACGGTACGTTTTCTATGTTAAACCATTACACCATTGAAAAACTGGTTACGTTTGCAATCGAAAGAAAAATGACTATAGTTGAAGAGGTAATGGCCCCTAAACTATGTTCTGGGATGAAAGTTACAGCTTCAGTGAATTCCGTTTGCAAATCGGAGTGATAGATTAGAATCTAGAGCCAACGGTAAGTTTTCTATGTTAAACCATTACACCATTGAAAAACTGGTTACGTTTGCAATCGAAAGAAAAATGACTATAGTTGAAGAGGTAATGGCCCCTAAACTATGTTCTGGGATGAAAAATACAGCTTCAGTGAAATCCGTTTGCAAATCGGAGTGATAGATTAGAATCTAGAGCCAACGGTACGTTTTCTATGTTAAACCATTACACCATTGAAAAACTGGTTACGTTTGCAATCGAAAGAAAAATGACTATAGTTGAAGAGGTAATGGTCCCTAAACTATGTTCTGGGATGAAAGTTACAGCTTCAGTGAAATCCGTTTGCAAATCGGAGTGATAGATTAGAATCTAGAGCCAACGGTACGTTTTCTATGTTAAACCATTACACCATTGAAAAACTGGTTACGTTTGCAATCGAAAGAAAAATGACTATAGTTGAAGAGGTAATGGCCCCTAAACTATGTTCTGGGATGAAAGTTACAGCTTCAGTGAAATCCGTTTGCAAATCGGAGTGATAGATTAGAATCTAGAGCCAACGGTACGTTTTCTATGTTAAACCATTACACCATTGAAAAACTGGTTACGTTTGCAATCGAAAGAAAAATGACTATAGTTGAAGAGGTAATGGCCCCTAAACTATGTTCTGGGATGAAAGTTACAGCTTCAGTGAAATCCGTTTGCAAATCGGAGTGATAGATTAGAATCTAGAGCCAACGGTACGTTTTCTATGTTAAACCATTACACCATTGAAAAACTGGTTACGTTTGCAATCGAAAGAAAAATGACTATAGTTGAAGAGGTAATGGCCCCTAAACTATGTTCTGGGATGAAAGTTACAGCTTCAGTGAAATCCGTTTGCAAATCGGAGTGATAGATTAGAATCTAGAGCCAACGGTACGTTTTCTATGTTAAACCATTACACCATTGAAAAACTGGTTACGTTTGCAATCGAAAGAAAAATGACGACTGGGGGGCGCTGTTGAGCAGTGCCACAGACCAGATGCAGGTTCTGTGAGCTCTGCAATGCAAGCATAAGAACTGCTGACAGAACGCACCGATCAAGGCACCTAATACCTCATCTGAAAGCTGATGATCCAGGCAATGCAGCGATCTCCTCGGATTTATCCTATTAGAAGTAGAACCAGCTCTTTACCTCCTCTTTCTCCACTGAGATTCAACAGACGATTTTCCAAGATGGCCGCCTCTCCAGCTCCAGCAGCAGGCCTCAGCTCATCACACACCACAACTAAGGCACCCGGACAGAGAGCGCCACCTTCCCCAGTGCTCACAGCCTCCTGCCCACCCGGCCAAGGTACGTCTGACCCTCAAAATCGGGCTCCTTCCCCTGGCCGAGCTATCGCTGTGCCTACCGCGGAGATGTGTGACGTCATCACGGGGGGACGCGAACAGACGGCCGCATGGAACACTAGCCCACGCGTACAAACGGACGCATCCCAGACTAAAACTAATACACCATGCGTACTTTTGGATGCGTCGAACGCGACTTCAATCAACACCACAGGCGACGGTTTGGTCGCATCCACACCATCACTACCAATGGGACCATGCGAATTTTCAGCCGCAACAGCACTAACTTCAGCCTATGGAACAAGCGTATATCTGGACGCTTCAGCACCTATGGCCCAATATAATTCAAACACACTCCCCAATACGCCCCGCACAAACCCAGCTGATATCTCTGGAGTACAAATTGGTGGAATGACAGCAGAACAGATGCTTACAACCATCACTAACATTTTTCGGGCGGAACTAAAGGCTGAGCTGAAATTGGCGGTCACTGAGCTAACAGATCACATTGACGAAATTGGAGAAAGAGTAACAGCTCTAGAAAACCAAGCCGACGACTTGGTACTAGTTACCAATGCTAACACAGCAACCATCGAAAAGCACGACGAAAGGCTTGATTTCGTTGAGGATAAATTAGAAGACCTCGAGAACAGGAGCAGGAGAGGCAACGTTAGGATTCGAGGGGTCCCGGAGTCCGTAGAGGACCTACCAGCCATGGCGGCCAACTTGTTCCATGCCTTACTTCCACAAATAGACTCAATCAGGCTCCAACCGGTTCGTATCCACAGAGCCCTGGTACGCCCAAGGAACTCTGCCTTACCAAGAGATATAATCGCGAAACTTACTAGCGAAGATATAAGAGACAATATCCTTTTGGCCGCCAGAGACCTACAAAGCCTCCCAGGTGTTCCTCAGTCTGTCCAACTCTTTGCAGACCTTGCGCCAATAACGATTCAAAAGAGGAGGAACATGAAGCCCTATACCACAGCCCTCCAACAAGCTTCCATTAGATATAAGTGGGGGTTCCCTTTCGCCCTCATTTTTCGCAAGAACAATAAACAATTTGTCTGTAAGACCCCGGACGGGGCAGCTGAAGCCCTCACCGAAGCTGGAATATCATTCACAATTCCGGACCCAAAGCCACAACAGGAGCATCAATCCCCAAAACCAAGGAGAGAGTTGCGGCAGAACAGGGCATGGGCCTCCTCCAGGAACCTTGCACCGAACCGGAACTCCCCTGAAAGAGGATCAGCTCAAGAATGATTACCTCAGGATTTTATGGTTATAATCTACCCACACTTGGAGGACCAATCCTTCCCCTTCTTGAGATACACTGGATCGTCAGGACTATTACTCCATTATGCCTGATAAATATTGGTAACGAAATTAATGCTTTTCGCTTTATGCCTGGTTAACCTTTCCTTTTTCCTTTACATATACGGACTACATGTATGCCATTTCTTCATGACCTACAAAATGTCAGATGTTAAATATGTTTAGATCTTGCCATATAATATTTATAGGCCTTGATAGTGCACTATCTATAATAGATTTAGTAAGCTTATTTATGGTAGTCAGCTTGCATACTACACTGCACCCCCAATGAGCAAAGTTCGGTGGCTTGTCACCTATATATTGACTGTCACCCACTTGCTTGACAAAGTGACACTTTCCGTGTTCACTGAGTCACATTGCAAACAGTTCGCGAGTACCTGCCCCATTTTTTACAACAATTACTCATACATTATTTTTTTGATTCAGATGTCCAATCTCCCTCTCTGTAGTTATCATAGTGTTAGCCAATTGTTCATTCACTCCTATTAATGTCTTGACGCACAATGCCAGGGGTCTCAACTCACCTGCCAAGAGGAGTAAGGCCTTCAAAGCGTACACCAAACATTCTCCTGATGTTATATGTGTACAGGAGTCTCACTTCTCTGATAAAAATCCCCCGAAACATTTCCATAGAAGGTATTCTAGGGTGTTCCTGTCCTCATACAAAAAACGTAGCAGAGGAGTTATTACACTCATTTCAGATAATTTTCCATTTGATATAACAACACATCTAGAAGCAGATAATGGAACATATGTTATCCTTCTAGGCACCCATGAAAATAAACAATTGTGTATTGTTAATGTCTATGCTCCCCCAGAAAATGCGCATTCTGTTCTCTCTGGGATATCTGAAATCCTTCTCACTCTCCAATTTGACAGCCTGATCTGGGCAGGGGATTTTAACCTAGCCCCGAATGACAAAATTGACAGGACTCATCCTTCAAAGCCATCAATAGTCAAAAAGACCCAGGCGCTGTTTAATGACATATTTAAAGTCCATTCTCTTATAGATTCCTGGAGAGAACACAATCAAAATAAGAGAGGATACTCTTACTTCTCTGCCCCTCACAACACCTACTCCCGGATAGACTTAATACTTATTCCGTCCCTCTGTGCTTCGTCCCTGGCATACTCCAGACATATTTTGTGCCCGTGGTCAGACCACGAGATCGTATTAACGGTTATGGACTCTCCATTCCCCAAGCCAATCAGAACTCAATGGAGGCTTAATGAATCTCTATTAACTAATCCTGACATATGTTCAAATATAGAAAACACCCTAAACAATTACTTCCAGGAGAATGCCACGGATGACATAGGGGAGGGAACCCTATGGATGGCACACAAACCAGTAGTGAGAGGTGAATTAATGAGAATTTCAGCTAAATCTAGAAAAGAGAAAGGTGCAAGAATTACAGAGCTGGAAAGGAAGATCAATGTCCTACACAATTTGAACCAAACTAACCCCTCCAGATACTTACAAAGGCAGATATATGATTTTCAAACCCAACTAGACACTATACTGGGCCAGGACATAGAAAAGGCCATAAGATGGACAGGAGCCTTGGCCTACGAGCAACTCAACAAGCCGAACCGTTGGTTGGCTAGGAGGCTAAGGAATAAGCAAGTGTCTAACAAAATTATTAAAATTAGGGATAAGACGGGTAAGACGACCTCGAATCCAGATAGGATATACGAAACATTTTTAGATTTTTATCAAAACCTATATAAGGACGACAACCCAAACATAGCTTCTCAACAAAAAGAGAAATTTTTAAAAGAAAACATAGGCATTAAGCTTACCCAAGATACAGCAAAAACCCTCAACACTCCGATAACTGGAGAAGAACTGCATGAGGCTATAAAAAGGCTCAAGAGGGCTAAGGCCCCCGGCCCAGATGGGTTTCCATCTATGTATTATAAAAAATTTGAGGATGTACTCTCCCCCCACTTATTAAAATTCTTTAACTCCCTACTAAAAGGTAAGACCCCCCCGCAAGAATTCTTAGCTTCGGCTATTTGTATTATCCATAAACCACCCAGAGACCCCCTATCCCCGAAAAATTACAGGCCTATTTCCCTCCTCGGTATAGATTACAAACTTTTCACCTCTATTCTTGCTGTTCGGCTAAATTCAGTCCTACCTGCGTTGATACACAAAGACCAGGTGGGATTTATACCTCAAAGGCAGGCCCCGGATAACATTCGAAAAGTCCTGGATATCCAACATCATTGTTTAAAATCTTCCCAAAGCCTAACACTTTTATCACTAGACATGGAAAAAGCCTTCGATAAAATTAAATGGCCATACATGATGTCTGTCCTCCAGAGATTCGGGTTTTTTGGTGAATACATTAACGCAATAAAAATTTTATACTCCTCCCCTTACGCATACTTAAAATTACCATCCCATTCTCAAACAAGATTCCCCATCTGTAGGGGCACGAGGCAGGGATGCCCTTTATCCCCGGGTATTTTTGCATTAGTTATTGAGCCACTGGCTACCAAAATACGAACATCATCTGAGATCCTTGGAATTCAAATAGGTAAACGACAATGCAAACTAAATTTATTTGCCGACGATATATTATTGACCCTCTCATCACCACATACCTCCATCCCAAATCTGTTTAAAGTTATCCAGGACTTTTCTGTCTTTTCTGGGTTTCAGCTCAATAAGGACAAGTCTGAGATCATGATTTCCAATATGTCAACTAGGACTGCTAAGAACCTAGCAGACTCTTTAGGTCTACAACATCAATCCAAATATATAAAATACCTCGGAATAAACTTATCTCTAAACCCCAATCACTTATATGATGTTAATTACCCCCCATTATATAGAAAGCTTTCAGCGGATCTGGATTCCTGGTCGAAACTGCCCTTGTCTTTAATTGGTAAAGCCCACTCAGTCAAGATGACCCTCTTCCCGAGACTTTTATATCTTTTTAGAGTTCTTCCTATTACAATTAAACGCTCCCATGTACTAGAACTCCAAAAAAGGATCCATAAGTTCATATGGGCCAACAAAAAAGCCAGAATAAGCTACTCCACACTAGCAAGGACAAAGGATAGAGGAGGCCTCAAACTACCCGTCCTTATGACATATTTTAAAGCTGCCAGACTCTCCCAATTAGTCTTAGTAAACTCGGGGAGCATGGCACCCCTCTGGGTTGACATCGAATCCCGGCTTATACACCCACTTACTACACAGGGCGTAATGTGGGCAACAAAAATTCCAATGAAAAAGATTTATGAACTATCTCCAGTGTTTGGTTCGGCCATCAAACTATGGCTAAACCTCAGATTTGTCTATAAGCTTCAATCCCAGCCCACGCTTATGTCCACTATTATCGGAAACCCAGATTTTCCACCAGGTTGGAACGCCTCACTTTTCTCCTGGTGGTCATCAAAGGGTCTCACCAGATTAGGTACATTTACTTCGGCCTTCCACCTAACCTCACTCAGACAATTCTTGAGTGAAAAAGAAATTCCGCGCCACGAACTCCCTAGGGCATATCAAATATTTGATTATATTGACAAACTCCAAACAACCAAAGAAATATGCCTATATTCACTCTTTGAGACAAGATGCAGAAATGGACCATTGAACAAGGGTCTCATATCTGACTTTTACTTTATGCTATCTAGAGACGATCCCGAGGAGAAATATAAGTACCAGTTGGACTGGGAACGAGAAACTGGCAAGGAAATGTCGGCAAGCAAGTGGGGCCACTGTTGCACCACCATGTTAAAAAATAGTTTGTTTTACTCCTCCGTGGAAACGTCATTAAAATTGTTACATCGCACATATTTCACTCCAGCGAGAGTACATGCATTTTGTCCAGATCAGAGTGAGATGTGCCCCAGGAGATGTGGACAGAAAGGTACCATGTGGCACATGTGGTGGCAATGCCCAGTGGTAAGATCGTTTTGGAATACCGTCTGGAGACGGACTTCTCTTATACTTAACGCCAATATCCCTTTTGATCCTACGGTTGCCCTATTAGGAAATAAACCCTATAAAATTACCCAGACCTCCAATAAATTACTACACCATATAATGGCCCTAGCAAGGAGACAAATCGCCCATAGCTGGAAGTCCCCAACACTCAATGCCCAATCGGTATTCACAAAACTTAATGAGGCCATGCTCTCAGAGCACATCCTAGCAAAAGTTCATGATAGAACTGATTCTTTCTTCGCTACTTGGGCCCCATGGATTGAGTTCCAGGACAATGAAGGACTAAACTATACTCTTCATGTGTATTGACCACTTAGACCCTCCCTGGTGTTGATGCGTCAAATCTTTAAATAATAGTTGCTAAAGATAGGTTGGATTGAGGAGAGAAAGGACATCTTTATTATAGATTTTATATGTTCAAATAGCTATTATCTATTAGGGGCTCTCCCTCCCTCAAGGGAGACCTTTCTTCCCCCCCCCCCTAATACCCATCCCCTCTCCCTCCCCTTGTACCCTTTACACATCTCCCTTGCCCCAACCCCCCCCCCCCCCCATCTCCGTTTCCCTTCTCCCCCCTCCTCTTTTCTCCCTATCTCTGTCCCATTGGCATGATGTGGCACCCCCACTCATGGGATAGACTCACCCCTTTCCACCCTCTCTCCCCTTCATCCCCCCTCCCCCTTCCCTAATAAAACATTAGAAAAATCTGGATGTTTAAATATATTTGACTATAATGTTACTATTGTAAAATAGGTAAGATTTTGAGTTAAAAAATCTTCTTTTTTGTATGATATGCCAACCTCGGTTGGAATGCCTATATTATTACTGTTTCAATTTTTGACATTCCCCCAAGGGGGACTTGATATGTGATTTGTATAAGATGTCAATGTGAACTTATCTATTATATAATAAACACCCTTGAAACGAAAGAAAAATGACTATAGTTGAAGAGGTAATGGGCCCTAAACTATGTTCTGGGATGAAAGTTACAGCTTCAGTGAAATCCGTTTGCAAATCGGAGTGATAGATTAGAATCTAGAGCCAACGGTACGTTTTCTATGTTAAACCATTACACCATTGAAAAACTGGTTACGTTTGCAATCGAAAGAAAAATGACTATAGTTGAAGAGGTAATGGCCCCTAAACTATGTTCTGGGATGAAAAATACAGCTTCAGTGAAATCCGTTTGCAAATCGGAGTGATAGATTAGAATCTAGAGCCAACGGTACGTTTTCTATGTTAAACCATTACACCATTGAAAAACTGGTTACGTTTGCAATCGAAAGAAAAATGACTATAGTTGAAGAGGTAATGGCCCCTAAACTATGTTCTGGGATGAAAGTTACAGCTTCAGTGAAATCCGTTTGCAAATCGGAGTGATAGATTAGAATCTAGAGCCAACGGTACGTTTTCTATGTTAAACCATTACACCATTGAAAAACTGGTTACGTTTGCAATCGAAAGAAAAATGACTATAGTTGAAGAGGTAATGGCCCCTAAACTATGTTCTGGGATGAAAAATACAGCTTCAGTGAATTCCGTTTGCAAATCGGATTGATAGATTAGAATCTAGAGCCAACGGTACGTTTTCTATGTTAAACCATTACACCATTGAAAAACTGGTTACGTTTGCAATCGAAAGAAAAATGACTATAGTTGAAGAGGTAATGGCCCCTAAACTATGTTCTGGGATGAAAGTTACAGCTTCAGTGAATTCCGTTTGCAAATCGGAGTGATAGATTAGAATCTAGAGCCAACGGTACGTTTTCTATGTTAAACCATTACACCATTGAAAAACTGGTTACGTTTGCAATCGAAAGAAAAATGACTATAGTTGAAGAGGTAATGGCCCCTAAACTATGTTCTGGGATGAAAGTTACAGCTTCAGTGAATTCCGTTTGCAAATCAGAGTGATAGATTAGAATCTAGAGCCAACGGTACGTTTTCTATGTTAAACCATTACACCATTGAAAAACTGGTTACGTTTGCAATCGAAAGAAAAATGACTATAGTTGAAGAGGTAATGGCCCCTAAACTATGTTCTGGGATGAAAGTTACAGCTTCAGTGAAATCCGTTTGCAAATCGGAGTGATAGATTAGAATCTAGAGCCAACGGTACGTTTTCTATGTCAAACCATTACACCATTGAAAAACTGGTTACGTTTGCAATCGAAAGAAAAATGACTATAGTTGAGGAAGTAATGGCCCCTAAACTATGTTCTGGGATGAAAAATACAGCTTCAGTGAAATCCGTTTGCAAATCGGAGTGATAGATTAGAATCTAGAGCCAACGGTACGTTTTCTATGTTAAACCATTACACCATTGAAAAACTGGTTACGTTTGCAATCGAAAGAAAAATGACTATAGTTGAAGAGGTAATGGCCCCTAAACTATGTTCTGGGATGAAAAATACAGCTTCAGTGAATTCCGTTTGCAAATCGGAGTGATAGATTAGAATCTAGAGCCAACGGTACGTTTTCTATGTTAAACCATTACACCATTGAAAAACTGGTTACGTTTGCAATCGAAAGAAAAATGACTATAGTTGAAGAGGTAATGGGCCCTAAACTATGTTCTGGGATGAAAGTTACAGCTTCAGTGAAATCCGTTTGCAAATCGGAGTGATAGATTAGAATCTAGAGCCAACGGTACGTTTTCTATGTTAAACCATTACACCATTGAAAAACTGGTTACGTTTGCAATCGAAAGAAAAATGACTATAGTTGAAGAGGTAATGGCCCCTAAACTATGTTCTGGGATGAAAAATACAGCTTCAGTGAAATCCGTTTGCAAATCGGAGTGATAGATTAGAATCTAGAGCCAACGGTACGTTTTCTATGTTAAACCATTACACCATTGAAAAACTGGTTACGTTTGCAATCGAAAGAAAAATGACTATAGTTGAAGAGGTAATGGCCCCTAAACTATGTTCTGGGATGAAATTTACAGCTTCAGTGAATTCCGTTTGCAAATCGGAGTGATAGATTAGAATCTAGAGCCAACGGTAAGTTTTCTATGTTAAACCATTACACCATTGAAAAACTGGTTACGTTTGCAATCGAAAGAAAAATGACTATAGTTGAAGAGGTAATGGCCCCTAAACTATGTTCTGGGATGAAAAATACAGCTTCAGTGAAATCCGTTTGCAAATCGGAGTGATAGATTAGAATCTAGAGCCAACGGTACGTTTTCTATGTTAAACCATTACACCATTGAAAAACTGGTTACGTTTGCAATCGAAAGAAAAATGACTATAGTTGAAGAGGTAATGGTCCCTAAACTATGTTCTGGGATGAAAGTTACAGCTTCAGTGAAATCCGTTTGCAAATCGGAGTGATAGATTAGAATCTAGAGCCAACGGTACGTTTTCTATGTTAAACCATTACACCATTGAAAAACTGGTTACGTTTGCAATCGAAAGAAAAATGACTATAGTTGAAGAGGTAATGGCCCCTAAACTATGTTCTGGGATGAAAGTTACAGCTTCAGTGAAATCCGTTTGCAAATCGGAGTGATAGATTAGAATCTAGAGCCAACGGTACGTTTTCTATGTTAAACCAATCACAATATTTTTTATTGGAAAATTTTTCAAATTAAACATACAGTGGTCAAATGAATGACACATTGAGTAAACAACAGATATTACATAGTATATAAAACATTATATGAGTCATAGCATCTCATTATTACATACATCCCATGGTATATTGCCGTGGTTTTTATTCATTACAACAGTTATAGCATTATTACATCATATCATATAGACAGATAAACTGTTGTTATGATAGGGTTTTTTTGTTAAGATGGTTGTTGGATTTTTATCTTGGTTGTATGTACTGAGCATTGAAGGGTGTTAATCAATGATTTTAAATATTTCACCTTTGTCTATTGTACTTAAAAAGAGATGTTTGGTGGAGCTGTACCTTAGGGAAATGGGGGTCCTACCCGCCTACAGAGATCCCCAAGGACGCGTCCACATATTGTATTATTGCTTTATGGATTCTTAGGTCTGGTGAAATATAATGCGGTATAGGGAATGGTGGTTCCAACAGCTTCATGTTGTGTCATTATGTCATTCCTCATGAGGTATGACTATTTCCCATCTAATATAACTCATT
>NW_027152718.1:0-28515 GCF_040937935.1 Hyperolius riggenbachi
GCTTCAGTGAAATCCGTTTGCAAATCGGAGTGATAGATTAGAATCGAGAGCCAACGGTAAGTTTTCTATGTTAAACCATTACACCATTGAAAAACTGGTTACGTTTGCAATCGAAAGAAAAATGACTATAGTTGAAGAGGTAATGGCCCCTAAACTATGTTCTGGGATGAAAGTTACAGCTTCAGTGAAATCCGTTTGCAAATCGGAGTGATAGATTAGAATCGAGAGCCAACGGTAAGTTTTCTATGTTAAACCATTACACCATTGAAAAACTGGTTACGTTTGCAATCGAAAGAAAAATGACTATAGTTGAAGAGGTAATGGCCCCTAAACTATGTTCTGGGATGAAAGTTACAGCTTCAGTGAAATCCGTTTGCAAATCGGAGTGATAGATTAGAATCGAGAGCCAACGGTAAGTTTTCTATGTTAAACCATTACACCATTGAAAAACTGGTTACGTTTGCAATCGAAAGAAAAATGACTATAGTTGAAGAGGTAATGGCCCCTAAACTATGTTCTGGGATGAAAGTTACAGCTTCAGTGAAATCCGTTTGCAAATCGGAGTGATAGATTAGAATCGAGAGCCAACGGTAAGTTTTCTATGTTAAACCATTACACCATTGAAAAACTGGTTACGTTTGCAATCGAAAGAAAAATGACTATAGTTGAAGAGGTAATGGCCCCTAAACTATGTTCTGGGATGAAAGTTACAGCTTCAGTGAAATCCGTTTGCAAATCGGAGTGATAGATTAGAATCGAGAGCCAACGGTAAGTTTTCTATGTTAAACCATTACACCATTGAAAAACTGGTTACGTTTGCAATCGAAAGAAAAATGACTATAGTTGAAGAGGTAATGGCCCCTAAACTATGTTCTGGGATGAAAGTTACAGCTTCAGTGAAATCCGTTTGCAAATCGGAGTGATAGATTAGAATCGAGAGCCAACGGTAAGTTTTCTATGTTAAACCATTACACCATTGAAAAACTGGTTACGTTTGCAATCGAAAGAAAAATGACTATAGTTGAAGAGGTAATGGCCCCTAAACTATGTTCTGGGATGAAAGTTACAGCTTCAGTGAAATCCGTTTGCAAATCGGAGTGATAGATTAGAATCGAGAGCCAACGGTAAGTTTTCTATGTTAAACCATTACACCATTGAAAAACTGGTTACGTTTGCAATCGAAAGAAAAATGACTATAGTTGAAGAGGTAATGGCCCCTAAACTATGTTCTGGGATGAAAGTTACAGCTTCAGTGAAATCCGTTTGCAAATCGGAGTGATAGATTAGAATCGAGAGCCAACGGTAAGTTTTCTATGTTAAACCATTACACCATTGAAAAACTGGTTACGTTTGCAATCGAAAGAAAAATGACTATAGTTGAAGAGGTAATGGCCCCTAAACTATGTTCTGGGATGAAAGTTACAGCTTCAGTGAAATCCGTTTGCAAATCGGAGTGATAGATTAGAATCGAGAGCCAACGGTAAGTTTTCTATGTTAAACCATTACACCATTGAAAAACTGGTTACGTTTGCAATCGAAAGAAAAATGACTATAGTTGAAGAGGTAATGGCCCCTAAACTATGTTCTGGGATGAAAGTTACAGCTTCAGTGAAATCCGTTTGCAAATCGGAGTGATAGATTAGAATCGAGAGCCAACGGTAAGTTTTCTATGTTAAACCATTACACCATTGAAAAACTGGTTACGTTTGCAATCGAAAGAAAAATGACTATAGTTGAAGAGGTAATGGCCCCTAAACTATGTTCTGGGATGAAAGTTACAGCTTCAGTGAAATCCGTTTGCAAATCGGAGTGATAGATTAGAATCGAGAGCCAACGGTAAGTTTTCTATGTTAAACCATTACACCATTGAAAAACTGGTTACGTTTGCAATCGAAAGAAAAATGACTATAGTTGAAGAGGTAATGGCCCCTAAACTATGTTCTGGGATGAAAGTTACAGCTTCAGTGAAATCCGTTTGCAAATCGGAGTGATAGATTAGAATCGAGAGCCAACGGTAAGTTTTCTATGTTAAACCATTACACCATTGAAAAACTGGTTACGTTTGCAATCGAAAGAAAAATGACTATAGTTGAAGAGGTAATGGCCCCTAAACTATGTTCTGGGATGAAAGTTACAGCTTCAGTGAAATCCGTTTGCAAATCGGAGTGATAGATTAGAATCGAGAGCCAACGGTAAGTTTTCTATGTTAAACCATTACACCATTGAAAAACTGGTTACGTTTGCAATCGAAAGAAAAATGACTATAGTTGAAGAGGTAATGGCCCCTAAACTATGTTCTGGGATGAAAGTTACAGCTTCAGTGAAATCCGTTTGCAAATCGGAGTGATAGATTAGAATCGAGAGCCAACGGTAAGTTTTCTATGTTAAACCATTACACCATTGAAAAACTGGTTACGTTTGCAATCGAAAGAAAAATGACTATAGTTGAAGAGGTAATGGCCCCTAAACTATGTTCTGGGATGAAAGTTACAGCTTCAGTGAAATCCGTTTGCAAATCGGAGTGATAGATTAGAATCGAGAGCCAACGGTAAGTTTTCTATGTTAAACCATTACACCATTGAAAAACTGGTTACGTTTGCAATCGAAAGAAAAATGACTATAGTTGAAGAGGTAATGGCCCCTAAACTATGTTCTGGGATGAAAGTTACAGCTTCAGTGAAATCCGTTTGCAAATCGGAGTGATAGATTAGAATCGAGAGCCAACGGTAAGTTTTCTATGTTAAACCATTACACCATTGAAAAACTGGTTACGTTTGCAATCGAAAGAAAAATGACTATAGTTGAAGAGGTAATGGCCCCTAAACTATGTTCTGGGATGAAAGTTACAGCTTCAGTGAAATCCGTTTGCAAATCGGAGTGATAGATTAGAATCGAGAGCCAACGGTAAGTTTTCTATGTTAAACCATTACACCATTGAAAAACTGGTTACGTTTGCAATCGAAAGAAAAATGACTATAGTTGAAGAGGTAATGGCCCCTAAACTATGTTCTGGGATGAAAGTTACAGCTTCAGTGAAATCCGTTTGCAAATCGGAGTGATAGATTAGAATCGAGAGCCAACGGTAAGTTTTCTATGTTAAACCATTACACCATTGAAAAACTGGTTACGTTTGCAATCGAAAGAAAAATGACTATAGTTGAAGAGGTAATGGCCCCTAAACTATGTTCTGGGATGAAAGTTACAGCTTCAGTGAAATCCGTTTGCAAATCGGAGTGATAGATTAGAATCGAGAGCCAACGGTAAGTTTTCTATGTTAAACCATTACACCATTGAAAAACTGGTTACGTTTGCAATCGAAAGAAAAATGACTATAGTTGAAGAGGTAATGGCCCCTAAACTATGTTCTGGGATGAAAGTTACAGCTTCAGTGAAATCCGTTTGCAAATCGGAGTGATAGATTAGAATCGAGAGCCAACGGTAAGTTTTCTATGTTAAACCATTACACCATTGAAAAACTGGTTACGTTTGCAATCGAAAGAAAAATGACTATAGTTGAAGAGGTAATGGCCCCTAAACTATGTTCTGGGATGAAAGTTACAGCTTCAGTGAAATCCGTTTGCAAATCGGAGTGATAGATTAGAATCGAGAGCCAACGGTAAGTTTTCTATGTTAAACCATTACACCATTGAAAAACTGGTTACGTTTGCAATCGAAAGAAAAATGACTATAGTTGAAGAGGTAATGGCCCCTAAACTATGTTCTGGGATGAAAGTTACAGCTTCAGTGAAATCCGTTTGCAAATCGGAGTGATAGATTAGAATCGAGAGCCAACGGTAAGTTTTCTATGTTAAACCATTACACCATTGAAAAACTGGTTACGTTTGCAATCGAAAGAAAAATGACTATAGTTGAAGAGGTAATGGCCCCTAAACTATGTTCTGGGATGAAAGTTACAGCTTCAGTGAAATCCGTTTGCAAATCGGAGTGATAGATTAGAATCGAGAGCCAACGGTAAGTTTTCTATGTTAAACCATTACACCATTGAAAAACTGGTTACGTTTGCAATCGAAAGAAAAATGACTATAGTTGAAGAGGTAATGGCCCCTAAACTATGTTCTGGGATGAAAGTTACAGCTTCAGTGAAATCCGTTTGCAAATCGAGAGTGATAGATTAGAATCGAGAGCCAACGGTAAGTTTTCTATGTTAAACCATTACACCATTGAAAAACTGGTTACGTTTGCAATCGAAAGAAAAATGACTATAGTTGAAGAGGTAATGGCCCCTAAACTATGTTCTGGGATGAAAGTTACAGCTTCAGTGAAATCCGTTTGCAAATCGGAGTGATAGATTAGAATCGAGAGCCAACGGTAAGTTTTCTATGTTAAACCATTACACCATTGAAAAACTGGTTACGTTTGCAATCGAAAGAAAAATGACTATAGTTGAAGAGGTAATGGCCCCTAAACTATGTTCTGGGATGAAAGTTACAGCTTCAGTGAAATCCGTTTGCAAATCGGAGTGATAGATTAGAATCGAGAGCCAACGGTAAGTTTTCTATGTTAAACCATTACACCATTGAAAAACTGGTTACGTTTGCAATCGAAAGAAAAATGACTATAGTTGAAGAGGTAATGGCCCCTAAACTATGTTCTGGGATGAAAGTTACAGCTTCAGTGAAATCCGTTTGCAAATCGGAGTGATAGATTAGAATCGAGAGCCAACGGTAAGTTTTCTATGTTAAACCATTACACCATTGAAAAACTGGTTACGTTTGCAATCGAAAGAAAAATGACTATAGTTGAAGAGGTAATGGCCCCTAAACTATGTTCTGGGATGAAAGTTACAGCTTCAGTGAAATCCGTTTGCAAATCGGAGTGATAGATTAGAATCGAGAGCCAACGGTAAGTTTTCTATGTTAAACCATTACACCATTGAAAAACTGGTTACGTTTGCAATCGAAAGAAAAATGACTATAGTTGAAGAGGTAATGGCCCCTAAACTATGTTCTGGGATGAAAGTTACAGCTTCAGTGAAATCCGTTTGCAAATCGGAGTGATAGATTAGAATCGAGAGCCAACGGTAAGTTTTCTATGTTAAACCATTACACCATTGAAAAACTGGTTACGTTTGCAATCGAAAGAAAAATGACTATAGTTGAAGAGGTAATGGCCCCTAAACTATGTTCTGGGATGAAAGTTACAGCTTCAGTGAAATCCGTTTGCAAATCGGAGTGATAGATTAGAATCGAGAGCCAACGGTAAGTTTTCTATGTTAAACCATTACACCATTGAAAAACTGGTTACGTTTGCAATCGAAAGAAAAATGACTATAGTTGAAGAGGTAATGGCCCCTAAACTATGTTCTGGGATGAAAGTTACAGCTTCAGTGAAATCCGTTTGCAAATCGGAGTGATAGATTAGAATCGAGAGCCAACGGTAAGTTTTCTATGTTAAACCATTACACCATTGAAAAACTGGTTACGTTTGCAATCGAAAGAAAAATGACTATAGTTGAAGAGGTAATGGCCCCTAAACTATGTTCTGGGATGAAAGTTACAGCTTCAGTGAAATCCGTTTGCAAATCGGAGTGATAGATTAGAATCGAGAGCCAACGGTAAGTTTTCTATGTTAAACCATTACACCATTGAAAAACTGGTTACGTTTGCAATCGAAAGAAAAATGACTATAGTTGAAGAGGTAATGGCCCCTAAACTATGTTCTGGGATGAAAGTTACAGCTTCAGTGAAATCCGTTTGCAAATCGGAGTGATAGATTAGAATCGAGAGCCAACGGTAAGTTTTCTATGTTAAACCATTACACCATTGAAAAACTGGTTACGTTTGCAATCGAAAGAAAAATGACTATAGTTGAAGAGGTAATGGCCCCTAAACTATGTTCTGGGATGAAAGTTACAGCTTCAGTGAAATCCGTTTGCAAATCGGAGTGATAGATTAGAATCGAGAGCCAACGGTAAGTTTTCTATGTTAAACCATTACACCATTGAAAAACTGGTTACGTTTGCAATCGAAAGAAAAATGACTATAGTTGAAGAGGTAATGGCCCCTAAACTATGTTCTGGGATGAAAGTTACAGCTTCAGTGAAATCCGTTTGCAAATCGGAGTGATAGATTAGAATCGAGAGCCAACGGTAAGTTTTCTATGTTAAACCATTACACCATTGAAAAACTGGTTACGTTTGCAATCGAAAGAAAAATGACTATAGTTGAAGAGGTAATGGCCCCTAAACTATGTTCTGGGATGAAAGTTACAGCTTCAGTGAAATCCGTTTGCAAATCGGAGTGATAGATTAGAATCGAGAGCCAACGGTAAGTTTTCTATGTTAAACCATTACACCATTGAAAAACTGGTTACGTTTGCAATCGAAAGAAAAATGACTATAGTTGAAGAGGTAATGGCCCCTAAACTATGTTCTGGGATGAAAGTTACAGCTTCAGTGAAATCCGTTTGCAAATCGGAGTGATAGATTAGAATCGAGAGCCAACGGTAAGTTTTCTATGTTAAACCATTACACCATTGAAAAACTGGTTACGTTTGCAATCGAAAGAAAAATGACTATAGTTGAAGAGGTAATGGCCCCTAAACTATGTTCTGGGATGAAAGTTACAGCTTCAGTGAAATCCGTTTGCAAATCGGAGTGATAGATTAGAATCGAGAGCCAACGGTAAGTTTTCTATGTTAAACCATTACACCATTGAAAAACTGGTTACGTTTGCAATCGAAAGAAAAATGACTATAGTTGAAGAGGTAATGGCCCCTAAACTATGTTCTGGGATGAAAGTTACAGCTTCAGTGAAATCCGTTTGCAAATCGGAGTGATAGATTAGAATCGAGAGCCAACGGTAAGTTTTCTATGTTAAACCATTACACCATTGAAAAACTGGTTACGTTTGCAATCGAAAGAAAAATGACTATAGTTGAAGAGGTAATGGCCCCTAAACTATGTTCTGGGATGAAAGTTACAGCTTCAGTGAAATCCGTTTGCAAATCGGAGTGATAGATTAGAATCGAGAGCCAACGGTAAGTTTTCTATGTTAAACCATTACACCATTGAAAAACTGGTTACGTTTGCAATCGAAAGAAAAATGACTATAGTTGAAGAGGTAATGGCCCCTAAACTATGTTCTGGGATGAAAGTTACAGCTTCAGTGAAATCCGTTTGCAAATCGGAGTGATAGATTAGAATCGAGAGCCAACGGTAAGTTTTCTATGTTAAACCATTACACCATTGAAAAACTGGTTACGTTTGCAATCGAAAGAAAAATGACTATAGTTGAAGAGGTAATGGCCCCTAAACTATGTTCTGGGATGAAAGTTACAGCTTCAGTGAAATCCGTTTGCAAATCGGAGTGATAGATTAGAATCGAGAGCCAACGGTAAGTTTTCTATGTTAAACCATTACACCATTGAAAAACTGGTTACGTTTGCAATCGAAAGAAAAATGACTATAGTTGAAGAGGTAATGGCCCCTAAACTATGTTCTGGGATGAAAGTTACAGCTTCAGTGAAATCCGTTTGCAAATCGGAGTGATAGATTAGAATCGAGAGCCAACGGTAAGTTTTCTATGTTAAACCATTACACCATTGAAAAACTGGTTACGTTTGCAATCGAAAGAAAAATGACTATAGTTGAAGAGGTAATGGCCCCTAAACTATGTTCTGGGATGAAAGTTACAGCTTCAGTGAAATCCGTTTGCAAATCGGAGTGATAGATTAGAATCGAGAGCCAACGGTAAGTTTTCTATGTTAAACCATTACACCATTGAAAAACTGGTTACGTTTGCAATCGAAAGAAAAATGACTATAGTTGAAGAGGTAATGGCCCCTAAACTATGTTCTGGGATGAAAGTTACAGCTTCAGTGAAATCCGTTTGCAAATCGGAGTGATAGATTAGAATCGAGAGCCAACGGTAAGTTTTCTATGTTAAACCATTACACCATTGAAAAACTGGTTACGTTTGCAATCGAAAGAAAAATGACTATAGTTGAAGAGGTAATGGCCCCTAAACTATGTTCTGGGATGAAAGTTACAGCTTCAGTGAAATCCGTTTGCAAATCGGAGTGATAGATTAGAATCGAGAGCCAACGGTAAGTTTTCTATGTTAAACCATTACACCATTGAAAAACTGGTTACGTTTGCAATCGAAAGAAAAATGACTATAGTTGAAGAGGTAATGGCCCCTAAACTATGTTCTGGGATGAAAGTTACAGCTTCAGTGAAATCCGTTTGCAAATCGGAGTGATAGATTAGAATCGAGAGCCAACGGTAAGTTTTCTATGTTAAACCATTACACCATTGAAAAACTGGTTACGTTTGCAATCGAAAGAAAAATGACTATAGTTGAAGAGGTAATGGCCCCTAAACTATGTTCTGGGATGAAAGTTACAGCTTCAGTGAAATCCGTTTGCAAATCGGAGTGATAGATTAGAATCGAGAGCCAACGGTAAGTTTTCTATGTTAAACCATTACACCATTGAAAAACTGGTTACGTTTGCAATCGAAAGAAAAATGACTATAGTTGAAGAGGTAATGGCCCCTAAACTATGTTCTGGGATGAAAGTTACAGCTTCAGTGAAATCCGTTTGCAAATCGGAGTGATAGATTAGAATCGAGAGCCAACGGTAAGTTTTCTATGTTAAACCATTACACCATTGAAAAACTGGTTACGTTTGCAATCGAAAGAAAAATGACTATAGTTGAAGAGGTAATGGCCCCTAAACTATGTTCTGGGATGAAAGTTACAGCTTCAGTGAAATCCGTTTGCAAATCGGAGTGATAGATTAGAATCGAGAGCCAACGGTAAGTTTTCTATGTTAAACCATTACACCATTGAAAAACTGGTTACGTTTGCAATCGAAAGAAAAATGACTATAGTTGAAGAGGTAATGGCCCCTAAACTATGTTCTGGGATGAAAGTTACAGCTTCAGTGAAATCCGTTTGCAAATCGGAGTGATAGATTAGAATCGAGAGCCAACGGTAAGTTTTCTATGTTAAACCATTACACCATTGAAAAACTGGTTACGTTTGCAATCGAAAGAAAAATGACTATAGTTGAAGAGGTAATGGCCCCTAAACTATGTTCTGGGATGAAAGTTACAGCTTCAGTGAAATCCGTTTGCAAATCGGAGTGATAGATTAGAATCGAGAGCCAACGGTAAGTTTTCTATGTTAAACCATTACACCATTGAAAAACTGGTTACGTTTGCAATCGAAAGAAAAATGACTATAGTTGAAGAGGTAATGGCCCCTAAACTATGTTCTGGGATGAAAGTTACAGCTTCAGTGAAATCCGTTTGCAAATCGGAGTGATAGATTAGAATCGAGAGCCAACGGTAAGTTTTCTATGTTAAACCATTACACCATTGAAAAACTGGTTACGTTTGCAATCGAAAGAAAAATGACTATAGTTGAAGAGGTAATGGCCCCTAAACTATGTTCTGGGATGAAAGTTACAGCTTCAGTGAAATCCGTTTGCAAATCGGAGTGATAGATTAGAATCGAGAGCCAACGGTAAGTTTTCTATGTTAAACCATTACACCATTGAAAAACTGGTTACGTTTGCAATCGAAAGAAAAATGACTATAGTTGAAGAGGTAATGGCCCCTAAACTATGTTCTGGGATGAAAGTTACAGCTTCAGTGAAATCCGTTTGCAAATCGGAGTGATAGATTAGAATCGAGAGCCAACGGTAAGTTTTCTATGTTAAACCATTACACCATTGAAAAACTGGTTACGTTTGCAATCGAAAGAAAAATGACTATAGTTGAAGAGGTAATGGCCCCTAAACTATGTTCTGGGATGAAAGTTACAGCTTCAGTGAAATCCGTTTGCAAATCGGAGTGATAGATTAGAATCGAGAGCCAACGGTAAGTTTTCTATGTTAAACCATTACACCATTGAAAAACTGGTTACGTTTGCAATCGAAAGAAAAATGACTATAGTTGAAGAGGTAATGGCCCCTAAACTATGTTCTGGGATGAAAGTTACAGCTTCAGTGAAATCCGTTTGCAAATCGGAGTGATAGATTAGAATCGAGAGCCAACGGTAAGTTTTCTATGTTAAACCATTACACCATTGAAAAACTGGTTACGTTTGCAATCGAAAGAAAAATGACTATAGTTGAAGAGGTAATGGCCCCTAAACTATGTTCTGGGATGAAAGTTACAGCTTCAGTGAAATCCGTTTGCAAATCGGAGTGATAGATTAGAATCGAGAGCCAACGGTAAGTTTTCTATGTTAAACCATTACACCATTGAAAAACTGGTTACGTTTGCAATCGAAAGAAAAATGACTATAGTTGAAGAGGTAATGGCCCCTAAACTATGTTCTGGGATGAAAGTTACAGCTTCAGTGAAATCCGTTTGCAAATCGGAGTGATAGATTAGAATCGAGAGCCAACGGTAAGTTTTCTATGTTAAACCATTACACCATTGAAAAACTGGTTACGTTTGCAATCGAAAGAAAAATGACTATAGTTGAAGAGGTAATGGCCCCTAAACTATGTTCTGGGATGAAAGTTACAGCTTCAGTGAAATCCGTTTGCAAATCGGAGTGATAGATTAGAATCGAGAGCCAACGGTAAGTTTTCTATGTTAAACCATTACACCATTGAAAAACTGGTTACGTTTGCAATCGAAAGAAAAATGACTATAGTTGAAGAGGTAATGGCCCCTAAACTATGTTCTGGGATGAAAGTTACAGCTTCAGTGAAATCCGTTTGCAAATCGGAGTGATAGATTAGAATCGAGAGCCAACGGTAAGTTTTCTATGTTAAACCATTACACCATTGAAAAACTGGTTACGTTTGCAATCGAAAGAAAAATGACTATAGTTGAAGAGGTAATGGCCCCTAAACTATGTTCTGGGATGAAAGTTACAGCTTCAGTGAAATCCGTTTGCAAATCGGAGTGATAGATTAGAATCGAGAGCCAACGGTAAGTTTTCTATGTTAAACCATTACACCATTGAAAAACTGGTTACGTTTGCAATCGAAAGAAAAATGACTATAGTTGAAGAGGTAATGGCCCCTAAACTATGTTCTGGGATGAAAGTTACAGCTTCAGTGAAATCCGTTTGCAAATCGGAGTGATAGATTAGAATCGAGAGCCAACGGTAAGTTTTCTATGTTAAACCATTACACCATTGAAAAACTGGTTACGTTTGCAATCGAAAGAAAAATGACTATAGTTGAAGAGGTAATGGCCCCTAAACTATGTTCTGGGATGAAAGTTACAGCTTCAGTGAAATCCGTTTGCAAATCGGAGTGATAGATTAGAATCGAGAGCCAACGGTAAGTTTTGTATGTTAAACCATTACACCATTGAAAAACTGGTTACGTTTGCAATCGAAAGAAAAATGACTATAGTTGAAGAGGTAATGGCCCCTAAACTATGTTCTGGGATGAAAGTTACAGCTTCAGTGAAATCCGTTTGCAAATCGGAGTGATAGATTAGAATCGAGAGCCAACGGTAAGTTTTCTATGTTAAACCATTACACCATTGAAAAACTGGTTACGTTTGCAATCGAAAGAAAAATGACTATAGTTGAAGAGGTAATGGCCCCTAAACTATGTTCTGGGATGAAAGTTACAGCTTCAGTGAAATCCGTTTGCAAATCGGAGTGATAGATTAGAATCGAGAGCCAACGGTAGGTTTTGTATGTTAAACCATTACACCATTGAAAAACTGGTTACGTTTGCAATCGAAAGAAAAATGACTATAGTTGAAGAGGTAATGGCCCCTAAACTATGTTCTGGGATGAAAGTTACAGCTTCAGTGAAATCCGTTTGCAAATCGGAGTGATAGATTAGAATCGAGAGCCAACGGTAAGTTTTCTATGTTAAACCATTACACCATTGAAAAACTGGTTACGTTTGCAATCGAAAGAAAAATGACTATAGTTGAAGAGGTAATGGCCCCTAAACTATGTTCTGGGATGAAAGTTACAGCTTCAGTGAAATCCGTTTGCAAATCGGAGTGATAGATTAGAATCGAGAGCCAACGGTAAGTTTTCTATGTTAAACCATTACACCATTGAAAAACTGGTTACGTTTGCAATCGAAAGAAAAATGACTATAGTTGAAGAGGTAATGGCCCCTAAACTATGTTCTGGGATGAAAGTTACAGCTTCAGTGAAATCCGTTTGCAAATCGGAGTGATAGATTAGAATCGAGAGCCAACGCTAAGTTTTCTATGTTAAACCATTACACCATTGAAAAACTGGTTACGTTTGCAATCGAAAGAAAAATGACTATAGTTGAAGAGGTAATGGCCCCTAAACTATGTTCTGGGATGAAAGTTACAGCTTCAGTGAAATCCGTTTGCAAATCGGAGTGATAGATTAGAATCGAGAGCCAACGGTAAGTTTTCTATGTTAAACCATTACACCATTGAAAAACTGGTTACGTTTGCAATCGAAAGAAAAATGACTATAGTTGAAGAGGTAATGGCCCCTAAACTATGTTCTGGGATGAAAGTTACAGCTTCAGTGAAATCCGTTTGCAAATCGGAGTGATAGATTAGAATCGAGAGCCAACGGTAAGTTTTGTATGTTAAACCATTACACCATTGAAAAACTGGTTACGTTTGCAATCGAAAGAAAAATGACTATAGTTGAAGAGGTAATGGCCCCTAAACTATGTTCTGGGATGAAAGTTACAGCTTCAGTGAAATCCGTTTGCAAATCGGAGTGATAGATTAGAATCTAGAGTCAACGGTAAGTTTTCTATGTTAAACCATTACACCATTGAAAAACTGGTTACGTTTGCAATTGAAAGAAAAATGACTATAGTTGAAGAAGTAATGGCCCCTAAACTATGTTCTGGGATGAAAGTTACAGCTTCAGTGAAATCCGTTTGCAAATCGGAGTGATAGATTAGAATCTAGAGCCAACGGTAAGTTTTCTATGTTAAACCATTACACCATTGAAAAACTGGTTACGTTTGCAATTGAAATAAAAATGACTATAGTTGAAGAAGTAATGGCCCCTAAACTATGTTCTGGGATGAAAGTTACAGCTTCAGTGAAATCCGTTTGCAAATCGGAGTGATAGATTAGAATCTAGAGCCAACGGTAAGTTTTCTATGTTAAACCATTACACCATTGAAAAACTGGTTACGTTTGCAATTGGAAGAAAAATGACTATAGTTGAAGAAGTAATGGCCCCTAAACTATGTTCTGGGATGAAAGTTACAGCTTCAGTGAAATCCGTTTGCAAATCGGAGTGATAGATTGGAATCTAGAGCCAACGGTAAGTTTTCTATGTTAAACCATTACACCATTGAAAAACTGGTTACGTTTGCAATTGAAAGAAAAATGACTATAGTTGAAGAAGTAATGGCCCCTAAACTATGTTCTGGGATGAAAGTTACAGCTTCAGTGAAATCCGTTTGCAAATCGGAGTGATAGATTAGAATCTAGAGCCAACGGTAAGTTTTCTATGTTAAACCATTACACCATTGAAAAACTGGTTACGTTTGCAATTGAAAGAAAAATGACTATAGTTGAAGAAGTAATGGCCCCTAAACTATGTTCTGGGATGAAAGTTACAGCTTCAGTGAAATCCGTTTGCAAATCGGAGTGATAGATTCGAATCTAGAGCCAACGGTAAGTTTTCTATGTTAAACCATTACACCATTGAAAAACTGGTTACGTTTGCAATTGAAAGAAAAATGACTATAGTTGAAGAAGTAATAGCCCCTAAACTATGTTCTGGGATGAAAGTTACAGCTTCAGTGAAATCCGTTTGCAAATCGGAGTGATCGATTGGAATCTAGAGCCAACGGTAAGTTTTCTATGTTAAACCATTACACCATTGAAAAACTGGTTACGTTTGCAATTGGAAGAAAAATGACTATAGTTGAAGAAGTAATGGCCCCTAAACTATGTTCTGGGATGAAAGTTACAGCTTCAGTGAAATCCGTTTGCAAATCGGAGTGATAGATTAGAATCGAGAGCCAACGGTAAGTTTTCTATGTTAAACCATTACACCATTGAAAAACTGGTTATGTTTGCAATCGAAAGAAAAATGACTATAGTTGAAGAGGTAATGGCCCCTAATTTATGTTCTGGGATGAAAGTTACAGCTTCAGTGAAATCCGTTTGCAAATCGGAGTGATAGATTAGAATCGAGAGCCAACGGTAAGTTTTCTATGTTAAACCATTACACCATTGAAAAACTGGTTACGTTTGCAATCGAAAGAAAAATGACTATAGTTGAAGAGGTAATGGCCCCTAAACTATGTTCTGGGATGAAAGTTACAGCTTCAGTGAAATCCGTTTGCAAATCGGAGTGATAGATTAGAATCGAGAGCCAACGGTAAGTTTTCTATGTTAAACCATTACACCATTGAAAAACTGGTTACGTTTGCAATCGAAAGAAAAATGACTATAGTTGAAGATGTAATGGCCCCTAAACTATGTTCTGGGATGAAAGTTACAGCTTCAGTGAAATCCGTTTGCAAATCGGAGTGATAGATTAGAATCGAGAGCCAACGGTAAGTTTTCTATGTTAAACCATTACACCATTGAAAAACTGGTTACGTTTGCAATCGAAAGAAAAATGACTATAGTTGAAGAGGTAATGGCCCCTAAACTATGTTCTGGGATGAAAGTTACAGCTTCAGTGAAATCCGTTTGCAAATCGGAGTGATAGATTAGAATCGAGAGCCAACGGTAGGTTTTGTATGTTAAACCATTACACCATTGAAAAACTGGTTACGTTTGCAATCGAAAGAAAAATGACTATAGTTGAAGAGGTAATGGCCCCTAAACTATGTTCTGGGATGAAAGTTACAGCTTCAGTGAAATCCGTTTGCAAATCGGAGTGATAGATTAGAATCGAGAGCCAACGGTAAGTTTTCTATGTTAAACCATTACACCATTGAAAAACTGGTTACGTTTGCAATCGAAAGAAAAATGACTATAGTTGAAGAGGTAATGGCCCCTAAACTATGTTCTGGGATGAAAGTTACAGCTTCAGTGAAATCCGTTTGCAAATCGGAGTGATAGATTAGAATCGAGAGCCAACGGTAAGTTTTCTATGTTAAACCATTACACCATTGAAAAACTGGTTACGTTTGCAATCGAAAGAAAAATGACTATAGTTGAAGAGGTAATGGCCCCTAATTTATGTTCTTGGATGAAAGTTACAGCTTCAGTGAAATCCGTTTGCAAATCGGAGTGATAGATTAGAATCGAGAGCCAACGGTAAGTTTTCTATGTTAAACCATTACACCATTGAAAAACTGGTTACGTTTGCAATCGAAAGAAAAATGACTATAGTTGAAGAGGTAATGGCCCCTAAACTATGTTCTGGGATGAAAGTTACAGCTTCAGTGAAATCCGTTTGCAAATCGGAGTGATAGATTAGAATCGAGAGCCAACGGTAAGTTTTCTATGTTAAACCATTACACCATTGAAAAACTGGTTACGTTTGCAATCGAAAGAAAAATGACTATAGTTGAAGAGGTAATGGCCCCTAAACTATGTTCTGGGATGAAAGTTACAGCTTCAGTGAAATCCGTTTACAAATCGGAGTGATAGATTAGAATCGAGAGCCAACGGTAAGTTTTCTATGTTAAACCATTACACCATTGAAAAACTGGTTACGTTTGCAATCGAAAGAAAAATGACTATAGTTGAAGAGGTAATGGCCCCTAAACTATGTTCTGGGATGAAAGTTACAGCTTCAGTGAAATCCGTTTGCAAATCGGAGTGATAGATTAGAATCGAGAGCCAACGGTAAGTTTTCTATGTTAAACCATTACACCATTGAAAAACTGGTTACGTTTGCAATCGAAAGAAAAATGACTATAGTTGAAGAGGTAATGGCCCCTAAACTATGTTCTGGGATGAAAGTTACAGCTTCAGTGAAATCCGTTTGCAAATCGGAGTGATAGATTAGAATCGAGAGCCAACGGTAAGTTTTCTATGTTAAACCATTACACCATTGAAAAACTGGTTACGTTTGCAATCGAAAGAAAAATGACTATAGTTGAAGAGGTAATGGCCCCTAATTTATGTTCTGGGATGAAAGTTACAGCTTCAGTGAAATCCGTTTGTAAATCGGAGTGATAGATTAGAATCGAGAGCCAACGGTAAGTTTTCTATGTTAAACCATTACACCATTGAAAAACTGGTTACGTTTGCAATCGAAAGAAAAATGACTATAGTTGAAGAGGTAATGGCCCCTAAACTATGTTCTGGGATGAAAGTTACAGCTTCAGTGAAATCCGTTTGCAAATCGGAGTGATAGATTAGAATCGAGAGCCAACGGTAAGTTTTCTATGTTAAACCATTACACCATTGAAAAACTGGTTACGTTTGCAATCGAAAGAAAAATGACTATAGTTGAAGAGGTAATGGCCCCTAAACTATGTTCTGGGATGAAAGTTACAGCTTCAGTGAAATCCGTTTGCAAATCGGAGTGATAGATTAGAATCGAGAGCCAACGGTAAGTTTTGTATGTTAAACCATTACACCATTGAAAAACTGGTTACGTTTGCAATCGAAAGAAAAATGACTATAGTTGAAGAGGTAATGGCCCCTAAACTATGTTCTGGGATGAAAGTTACAGCTTCAGTGAAATCCGTTTGCAAATCGGAGTGATAGATTAGAATCGAGAGCCAACGGTAAGTTTTCTATGTTAAACCATTACACCATTGAAAAACTGGTTACGTTTGCAATCGAAAGAAAAATGACTATAGTTGAAGAGGTAATGGCCCCTAAACTATGTTCTGGGATGAAAGTTACAGCTTCAGTGAAATCCGTTTGCAAATCGGAGTGATAGATTAGAATCGAGAGCCAACGGTAGGTTTTGTATGTTAAACCATTACACCATTGAAAAACTGGTTACGTTTGCAATCGAAAGAAAAATGACTATAGTTGAAGAGGTAATGGCCCCTAAACTATGTTCTGGGATGAAAGTTACAGCTTCAGTGAAATCCGTTTGCAAATCGGAGTGATAGATTAGAATCGAGAGCCAACGGTAAGTTTTCTATGTTAAACCATTACACCATTGAAAAACTGGTTACGTTTGCAATCGAAAGAAAAATGACTATAGTTGAAGAGGTAATGGCCCCTAAACTATGTTCTGGGATGAAAGTTACAGCTTCAGTGAAATCCGTTTGCAAATCGGAGTGATAGATTAGAATCGAGAGCCAACGGTAAGTTTTCTATGTTAAACCATTACACCATTGAAAAACTGGTTACGTTTGCAATCGAAAGAAAAATGACTATAGTTGAAGAGGTAATGGCCCCTAAACTATGTTCTGGGATGAAAGTTACAGCTTCAGTGAAATCCGTTTGCAAATCGGAGTGATAGATTAGAATCGAGAGCCAACGCTAAGTTTTCTATGTTAAACCATTACACCATTGAAAAACTGGTTACGTTTGCAATCGAAAGAAAAATGACTATAGTTGAAGAGGTAATGGCCCCTAAACTATGTTCTGGGATGAAAGTTACAGCTTCAGTGAAATCCGTTTGCAAATCGGAGTGATAGATTAGAATCGAGAGCCAACGGTAAGTTTTCTATGTTAAACCATTACACCATTGAAAAACTGGTTACGTTTGCAATCGAAAGAAAAATGACTATAGTTGAAGAGGTAATGGCCCCTAAACTATGTTCTGGGATGAAAGTTACAGCTTCAGTGAAATCCGTTTGCAAATCGGAGTGATAGATTAGAATCGAGAGCCAACGGTAAGTTTTGTATGTTAAACCATTACACCATTGAAAAACTGGTTACGTTTGCAATCGAAAGAAAAATGACTATAGTTGAAGAGGTAATGGCCCCTAAACTATGTTCTGGGATGAAAGTTACAGCTTCAGTGAAATCCGTTTGCAAATCGGAGTGATAGATTAGAATCGAGAGCCAACGGTAAGTTTTCTGTGTTAAACCATTACACCATTGAAAAACTGGTTACGTTTGCAATCGAAAGAAAAATGACTATAGTTGAAGAGGTAATGGCCCCTAAACTATGTTCTGGGATGAAAGTTACAGCTTCAGTGAAATCCGTTTGCAAATCGGAGTGATAGATTAGAATCGAGAGCCAACGGTAAGTTTTCTATGTTAAACCATTACACCATTGAAAAACTGGTTACGTTTGCAATCGAAAGAAAAATGACTATAGTTGAAGAGGTAATGGCCCCTAAACTATGTTCTGGGATGAAAGTTACAGCTTCAGTGAAATCCGTTTGCAAATCGGAGTGATAGATTAGAATCGAGAGCCAACGGTAAGTTTTCTATGTTAAACCATTACACCATTGAAAAACTGGTTACGTTTGCAATCGAAAGAAAAATGACTATAGTTGAAGAGGTAATGGCCCCTAAACTATGTTCTGGGATGAAAGTTACAGCTTCAGTGAAATCCGTTTGCAAATCGGAGTGATAGATTAGAATCGAGAGCCAACGGTAAGTTTTCTATGTTAAACCATTACACCATTGAAAAACTGGTTACGTTTGCAATCGAAAGAAAAATGACTATAGTTGAAGAGGTAATGGCCCCTAAACTATGTTCTGGGATGAAAGTTACAGCTTCAGTGAAATCCGTTTGCAAATCGGAGTGATAGATTAGAATCGAGAGCCAACGGTAAGTTTTCTATGTTAAACCATTACACCATTGAAAAACTGGTTACGTTTGCAATCGAAAGAAAAATGACTATAGTTGAAGAGGTAATGGCCCCTAAACTATGTTCTGGGATGAAAGTTACAGCTTCAGTGAAATCCGTTTGCAAATCGGAGTGATAGATTAGAATCGAGAGCCAACGGTAAGTTTTCTATGTTAAACCATTACACCATTGAAAAACTGGTTACGTTTGCAATCGAAAGAAAAATGACTATAGTTGAAGAGGTAATGGCCCCTAAACTATGTTCTGGGATGAAAGTTACAGCTTCAGTGAAATCCGTTTGCAAATCGGAGTGATAGATTAGAATCGAGAGCCAACGGTAAGTTTTCTATGTTAAACCATTACACCATTGAAAAACTGGTTACGTTTGCAATCGAAAGAAAAATGACTATAGTTGAAGAGGTAATGGCCCCTAAACTATGTTCTGGGATGAAAGTTACAGCTTCAGTGAAATCCGTTTGCAAATCGGAGTGATAGATTAGAATCGAGAGCCAACGGTAAGTTTTCTATGTTAAACCATTACACCATTGAAAAACTGGTTACGTTTGCAATCGAAAGAAAAATGACTATAGTTGAAGAGGTAATGGCCCCTAATTTATGTTCTGGGATGAAAGTTACAGCTTCAGTGAAATCCGTTTGCAAATCGGAGTGATAGATTAGAATCGAGAGCCAACGGTAAGTTTTCTATGTTAAACCATTACACCATTGAAAAACTGGTTACGTTTGCAATCGAAAGAAAAATGACTATAGTTGAAGAGGTAATGGCCCCTAATTTATGTTCTGGGATGAAAGTTACAGCTTCAGTGAAATCCGTTTGCAAATCGGAGTGATAGATTAGAATCGAGAGCCAACGGTAAGTTTTCTATGTTAAACCATTACACCATTGAAAAACTGGTTACGTTTGCAATCGAAAGAAAAATGACTATAGTTGAAGAGGTAATGGCCCCTAAACTATGTTCTGGGATGAAAGTTACAGCTTCAGTGAAATCCGTTTGCAAATCGGAGTGATAGATTAGAATCGAGAGCCAACGGTAAGTTTTCTATGTTAAACCATTACACCATTGAAAAACTGGTTACGTTTGCAATCGAAAGAAAAATGACTATAGTTGAAGAGGTAATGGCCCCTAAACTATGTTCTGGGATGAAAGTTACAGCTTCAGTGAAATCCGTTTGCAAATCGGAGTGATAGATTAGAATCGAGAGCCAACGGTAAGTTTTCTATGTTAAACCATTACACCATTGAAAAACTGGTTACGTTTGCAATCGAAAGAAAAATGACTATAGTTGAAGAGGTAATGGCCCCTAATTTATGTTCTGGGATGAAAGTTACAGCTTCAGTGAAATCCGTTTGCAAATCGGAGTGATAGATTAGAATCGAGAGCCAACGGTAAGTTTTCTATGTTAAACCATTACACCATTGAAAAACTGGTTACGTTTGCAATCGAAAGAAAAATGACTATAGTTGAAGAGGTAATGGCCCCTAAACTATGTTCTGGGATGAAAGTTACAGCTTCAGTGAAATCCGTTTGCAAATCGGAGTGATAGATTAGAATCGAGAGCCAACGGTAAGTTTTCTATGTTAAACCATTACACCATTGAAAAACTGGTTACGTTTGCAATCGAAAGAAAAATGACTATAGTTGAAGAGGTAATGGCCCCTAAACTATGTTCTGGGATGAAAGTTACAGCTTCAGTGAAATCCGTTTGCAAATCGGAGTGATAGATTAGAATCGAGAGCCAACGGTAAGTTTTCTATGTTAAACCATTACACCATTGAAAAACTGGTTACGTTTGCAATCGAAAGAAAAATGACTATAGTTGAAGAGGTAATGGCCCCTAAACTATGTTCTGGGATGAAAGTTACAGCTTCAGTGAAATCCGTTTGCAAATCGGAGTGATAGATTAGAATCGAGAGCCAACGGTAAGTTTTCTATGTTAAACCATTACACCATTGAAAAACTGGTTACGTTTGCAATCGAAAGAAAAATGACTATAGTTGAAGAGGTAATGGCCCCTAATTTATGTTCTGGGATGAAAGTTACAGCTTCAGTGAAATCCGTTTGCAAATCGGAGTGATAGATTAGAATCGAGAGCCAACGGTAAGTTTTCTATGTTAAACCATTACACCATTGAAAAACTGGTTACGTTTGCAATCGAAAGAAAAATGACTATAGTTGAAGAGGTAATGGCCCCTAAACTATGTTCTGGGATGAAAGTTACAGCTTCAGTGAAATCCGTTTGCAAATCGGAGTGATAGATTAGAATCGAGAGCCAACGGTAAGTTTTCTATGTTAAACCATTACACCATTGAAAAACTGGTTACGTTTGCAATCGAAAGAAAAATGACTATAGTTGAAGAGGTAATGGCCCCTAAACTATGTTCTGGGATGAAAGTTACAGCTTCAGTGAAATCCGTTTGCAAATCGGAGTGATAGATTAGAATCGAGAGCCAACGGTAAGTTTTCTATGTTAAACCATTACACCATTGAAAAACTGGTTACGTTTGCAATCGAAAGAAAAATGACTATAGTTGAAGAGGTAATGGCCCCTAAACTATGTTCTGGGATGAAAGTTACAGCTTCAGTGAAATCCGTTTACAAATCGGAGTGATAGATTAGAATCGAGAGCCAACGGTAAGTTTTCTATGTTAAACCATTACACCATTGAAAAACTGGTTACGTTTGCAATCGAAAGAAAAATGACTATAGTTGAAGAGGTAATGGCCCCTAAACTATGTTCTGGGATGAAAGTTACAGCTTCAGTGAAATCCGTTTGCAAATCGGAGTGATAGATTAGAATCGAGAGCCAACGGTAAGTTTTCTATGTTAAACCATTACACCATTGAAAAACTGGTTACGTTTGCAATCGAAAGAAAAATGACTATAGTTGAAGAGGTAATGGCCCCTAAACTATGTTCTGGGATGAAAGTTACAGCTTCAGTGAAATCCGTTTGCAAATCGGAGTGATAGATTAGAATCGAGAGCCAACGGTAAGTTTTCTATGTTAAACCATTACACCATTGAAAAACTGGTTACGTTTGCAATCGAAAGAAAAATGACTATAGTTGAAGAGGTAATGGCCCCTAAACTATGTTCTGGGATGAAAGTTACAGCTTCAGTGAAATCCGTTTGTAAATCGGAGTGATAGATTAGAATCGAGAGCCAACGGTAAGTTTTCTATGTTAAACCAGTAACAATAGTATTTTTATTGGAATTTTCAATTTTAACAGTGAGTGCAAAAACAAGTAGATAGGCATATCAGAAATCAAATGCAGATCAATTGCAGTGAAATTGAAATTGAGCATTGATGTAAATTACTTACATTGTTTTTTGAGCAGATGTTTCTAGTTGTTTTTAAGAGGACTTATCTTTATTGGTACAAAGTATAATATGAAAATATGTACTTAAATCTTTATAACCTTCATAAGAAAAAAGAAGAGAATAGTTAATGAGGAGTAATAAAGTATTGAGTTATTAAAGTTTTACCTTGGGGAGGATAGTGGAGGTATCTAATTGTTGGGAAAATACGCGTAGAACCGGTTTAGAACGCGTATTTGGTATGTAGCTACTTGTAGTGATTGTACATTATACGCAATGAGCATTGTCGAGGCGCGCGTAAATGCGTATAATGTGATCTAAACAATTTTCCATATTCTTATGTTGAGCTATGTTTAATTTTTCCAACTATCATTGAGTACTATCATTGTGTATTATTTTAGTATTAATTTATACAAAGTTATTTTAATTATTTTAAATTATATACTATGGGTTTCTGATTCCCTGTGGGGTCTTGTAAATCAAAAAATTGTTAAATTATTGTTAAATGTGGTATACTGCAATTGTGTTGGAGTTAGTAATGTTTGGTTATAATGACTGACACATCTGACTACTTGAGTTGGGGTCAATTGGTTAGTCTAAATGCCAAATATTCATTTGACATGTAGAAATCAGAGAATGATTGTGAAGGGGAAGTAGCTCCTACTCAAGGTGTGCATGGCAAGATGGTGGAAGTAGATTCTGTGATCAGCAGGTCTCTCTCAACCTGGGAAATGAGGGACTAACCCTCCACATAGATCCCAGGGAGTAAGACCCATATACAGGTTTACCATATTGCCTCAGGTTGCACACCAGGAATAGGCAATGCATGGGGGTGACTTCCTATGTCATATGGTTGGTTGGTTGGGATTCCAAATATTGTGTTGATGTACAATACTGATTATTAACTACCTAAACCTAAACCTAAATCTAACCTATTCTATTCAACTACTCTACTATGCACACTGTCATGTCCAGATAATTTAGAGCTTTTAAAAGGAAGATAGAGATATAGGATGAACCAAATGAGATGGAGGTGCTGGTAAGATCATACGAGCAACATACACACTTATCCTGATGTCACATAAGGAAGAGAAGTGAGATTGTTTAAAAATCTGATAGTTTGGAACTCAAATAAACTGTTGGCCAGAGAGCGGCTTTCTTAAGAAAGGAATTTACATTTCCACACCTGATGGACCAGGCCTTTTCGGCCAAAAGATTGGACTCTACTCTTCTGAGGATTTCTTCCAAAGTTGGTATGTAGGGGGTTTTCCAGTATAGAGCTAACAATCCTCTCACCACTATAAATACATGAGTGATGATCATTCTTTCCTGAGGGGGAAGAGAATGAGCACCCAAATTTAACACCGCTAGGCCTGGGGGGATAGTTTGTAAAGACATTGGGAGTTGTTGGAGAAAGGTCCCAATATCTTTCCACATGTTCTGGAGCTTGGGGCACTCCCAAAGGATATGTTCCATGGTACCCGCCAGGTTGCAGCCCCTCCAACACAGGGGGGATGTATGGGTATCAAATTTACTCTTTTCGGGGGTTAGATACCACCGCCAAATGCTTTTAAGTAAACTCTCATGGTGTCCCACACAGTGAGAAACCTTTTTGAGTGCTTTGACGGCCATCTCCCATTCCTCCACACCCACTTCAGCTTCATCTCCCAGCCAGTCCTGCCACCTGGTTAGTTGCCATTTTGGGAAAGTTTCTTTTAGGTCTAGTAAAGTTCTATAAAATATTGAGGTTCCTTTTAAATGAGTGTTTTCTAATTGAATGAGTTTTATAATTTTGGGTTCTAAGGTGATGGGGGTATAAGGATGTTTATTAAAAAATCTAGCTACTCTATCATAGGTGGGTTTCTCTGTTGATGGGATTCCATATGTTTCTGTTAAGTCTTCAAAGGATCTTATTCCGGAATCTCCCAACAGATCTTCTATGGATTTTAATCCATGGTCAGTCCAGGTCTCCAAATTCAAGTTCTTTATAGCTGCATGCAAAGTGTCTAGGGAAGTTGGTACTGTCACTGCCATCGTCTCGTTTTTGCTCAAGTTAGTTAGTTCTTTCCATAGTCTAAGAGAGTTGGCAGTGACAGGGTTCTGGATATGTTGTTGGATTTTCCAGGTCAATCTGGATTCTAGAAACTCTCTAAATGATTTTAGTGGTAGTTGCTCTTCCTCAATAACAACCCATTGTTTTGTGGAATCTTTTATCCAGATTGACCTGGATTGGTCCAGAACTGTGGCCTTGTAATAAAGTTCCACATTTGGTGCACCTAGACCCATATTGGAGATGTGTGATGTTAATATTTTATTGGAGAACCTGGCCTTTCTGTTTCTTAGAAAATATCGATTTAATTGTTTTTGTAATTCTGTGAAGAATTTTTGGGGAACTCTTATTGGGAGATTCCGGAACAGGTAGAGGAGTTGGGGAAGGATCATCATTTTAAATGCTGCAATTCTACCTAGCCATGAAAATTCTACTTTGGAAAGGGATTCTAACTTATCTTTAATTTTGGATAACCAAGGGCCGTAGTTTTCTCTATAAATCTGTGCAATGGTTGGGGTGAGTTGGATACCAAGATATTTAATGGATTTCTCGTTCCAGGTGTACTGGCAGGACTGCTTAAGAGTTTCTTTCATCTTAGCAGGTATGAAGCAAGGGAGAATGACCGTCTTTTGCTCATTGAGCTTGTAATATGATACTGTTGAGAACTCATCAAGTTCCTCTGTTGCATTTGGCAGTGATATCGAGGGTTTTTGGATAAATAGTATCACATCGTCTGCGTAGAGGCCTAATTTAGTGGAATAGTTACCAATCTTAATACCGTGGATATTGGGATTATTTCTAATTTTTTGTGCAAGGGGTTCCAATGTCAAATTAAAAATTAAGGGGGAGAGAGGACAACCCTGGCGGGTACCATTGGTGATGTTAAAAGGTGAGGAGACAGAGCCAGAAGAGGCAACACAAGCGGATGGGCAGGTATATAACGCTAGGATGGCACCATGGAGGAAGTCTGGTATTCCAAATTTGGAAAGAACTCTGGACATATATAGCCAGTTAACTCTGTCGAACGCCTTCTCCGCGTCTAAAGAGACGAGGAGGGTAGGCGTCCGACAGAGCTTGATCTGATGGAGTATGGCGAGGGCCTTTCTTGTGCCGTCGTTTGTTGACCTACCTCTAATAAAACCTACCTGGTCTGAATTAATAAGCTGGGGCATTAGGGGGGATAATCTGTTAGCAATAATTTTGGCATATATCTTTACGTCAGTGTTGAGGAGTGAAATAGGTCTATAGCTACTGGGGTCTGCAGGGTTTTTGTCTTCTTTAGGGATAGTGGATATGAAGGCGGTTAAAGATTCTTTGGGGAAACTACGTTGGGTGGCTATTTCGTTAAACATATTAGTTAGGGGCTTGGATAAGATACTGACAAATTTTTTATAATAATCGTTTATGTAACCATCTGGGCCTGGGGCTTTATCTCTTTTTAAGGTGTTAATGACATTTTCTACTTCAGCTTGGGAAAAGGGGGTAGAAAGATATTTCTTTTCAAAATCAGATAGTGAGGGGAGGTTTACTTTATCTAAATATTTATCAATTTTTTGTGGGGTTGGGGAGGGGATGTTGGGGTCTAATTCTAAATTATATAGGCCTTCATAATACTTGGCTAACGCTTCTACTATATCTTTAGGGTGATGCACTTCTGTTTTTGTTAGGGGATGTTTCATCTTCAAAATTCTTTGGGAAATTCTTTGGCCTTTGATCTTCCGGGCCATTGCTTTACCAGCTTTGTTTCCTCCATGGTACCAATCCTCTCTTAGTCTAGTCTGCCATTTATCATACTCATAGTACATACACTCTGCCAGCTCCTGTCTCCTCTCCTCCAGTTCCTTGGTCAGTCCTTTTTTATTTTTGCTGAATATCTCCACTTCCAATGATCTGATTTTGTTTAATAAAAGGTCTGTTTTTTCTCTTACTTTCTTTTTGTGTATAGCTCCTTGTTTCATGAGAACTCCTCTCATGAATGCCTTGTGTGCATTCCATAAGGAGACCCTGGAGGTTACACTAGCATCATTAAAGTGGAAATATTCCAGCAATTCGTTTTTTATAAGGGGAAAAATGTGTTCTGAGTTAATTAGAAATTTGTTTAGTTTCCAGTTGGTCTGTTTGGGGGAAGCGTCTTTTAAGTAGAATTTGACTGTGAGAGGGGAGTGATCGGACCAAATTCTTGAACCAATAGTAATGTCTGAGACCAGTGGTAGAGAGAATCTGTCGGTTAAACAATGGTCTATCCTAGTGAAGGACTGGTAGATTGGCGAATAAAAACTGTAACCCTTTTCCTTGGGGTGAATACACCTCCAAGTGTCAAATAATTCATTCTTGATTAGTGAGGGCAGGAGTATGGATTGGGCTCTTCTTGTTTGTGATGTTGAGTCTAATAGGGGGTCGACTACTGCATTCATGTCTCCTACTATAAATAAATTACCTTTTTGGAATTTTTGTATTTTTTGGAATGTTTTATTAAGAAATTTAACTTGATGGTGATTGGGGGCATAAATATTGGCAAACGTAAAATTTTGGGAGTTAATAGTCCCAGCAATCATCACCAATCTACCGTCCTCACTACAATGTGACCTCTCCACCACCAGTCCCAGAGTATCCCTGATTGCGATACAAACTCCCGCTTTCCTTTTATCTCTGAATGTTGAGTGGAAAACCGTAGAATAGTTGTGGATTTTTAATCTAGATGCAGATATTTTTGATAAATGAGTTTCTTGTAGACAAATAATGTCTGGTTTTTGTTCTTTGGTTAGTTTATTTAGTAAATATCTTTTCCTATAAGAGTTTAACCCTCTGACATTCAGAGACAAAAGTTGGCAATCACTCATGATACCTCGTATTATGCTGTAAAATACCTATGAAGCAAACGTCCCCTTTATCAAACAGATAAAATAGAAAAAGCAGAAAACATGAGTTGTTATCATAAAACCTTATCTTACCAGAACGTCCGTATATCTCGGCTCTGAGGAAAAAGAGTTTAGTTAGTGGACATGACAGTGTGCAAACCTTAATACTAATAAAAAATAATAAAGGAAACAGAAGAGAAGTCAGGGTAAGGCCGAGGTGGGCACGCAGAGGCATCCGGTTCTACCCGTGCGTACCCCCCTTAAATTGACCCAACCCTGTGTCTCTACTCCTTAAAGAGGGGTAGAGAAAGGATAAGAAATAACTATAACAATAAACTTAATAGGAAGTACAGAAAAAGAACAGGAAGTCTAAACTTCCAAAAAACAGTCAATGACCTTACGGTCAGTGTCCACCGGTGTGGACGTCCAGTGTGACTGACCACCTACAGGAAAGGAATTCCTAAGGGGGTAAGTCTAGTTGGGGGAAAGTTCCGTGGGGGATCACCCATAGTTCAGGTGGTACCCGTGGCTTCCCCAGCTTTGAGTTGTTCTTCTACGTTCAAAGGTGGGGTGGTGTCCATCGATGTTGGGAGTTGTCTCGGCTTGGGAGAGATAGGAGGGCGGAATGATCTGTCTCTGACTGGATCTCTTGGGATGAAAACAGGGATCTCCCACTTGGCCAGCAAATCAAGGCCTTCATCAGGGGTTTTAACAATGTGTGTGGTACCATGGTCAAAAATTATCAGTTTGGGGGGGAACCCCCAATTGTAAGGAATCTTTCTGTACCTCAGTGTAGTTGTCACCTGTGAGAAGTCTCTTCTGGTTTTCAATGTAGCCTGAGATAGATCCTGGAACAGGGAAAGGTCTTTGTACTCTCCTGGAAGTTTCTTTCCCTCTCTTGTTGCCGCCAGTAACTTCTCCTTGACATGAAAGAAATGGATCCTTGTTATGACGTCTCTTGGTAGGTTCTTTCCTAGATGGGCCGGTTTGGGAAGTCTGTGGGCCCTATCCACTGTGAGCTCACTTTGATTGAGGTCAGGAAGTGTGGCGTGTAGGATGTCTGCTACATAAGCATTCAGCTGGTCATTGGCGACAGTTTCAGGGACCCCTCTTATTTTTATGTTATTCCTCCTGTTTCTGTCTTCCCCATCTGCTATCTTTTCCTTCATCCACTTGTTCTCATCCGCTAGTTGTTTATGTGCATCCACCAGGACATTATAATTTTTGGACATTTCAATCACCTTATTTTCCAGTAGGCAGATCCTCTGGTCTGTGTCAGCAGCGAATACCTCAACATTGCCTGCGAGTGCGTTTAGGTCTGCTCTGGTGCCTGTAATATTGTCACTTAGCATCTGGCTGAAGGAGAGCATAAAGTTTTTGAAGAATTGCTGTGACATAGGTTCTTCAGATGCAGGGAATGCGGCCAGTGTGCTAAATATGTTTTCTGGTGGGTGACGTTGTGCAGTTGGGGATGGATGGATGGGTGGATGAGGTTGTTGCTCAGCGAGCGTCTGCTGTTCGGGATAGGTGGTTGGGTGGGACTGCTGTTCAGATGGGCTAGGAGTAGAGTGCGGTGTGAGTCCTACCTTGGGGTCTCCAGATTCGGATTTCCGTATGCGGTCGGATTCGAATTTTCGTATATAGTCGGATTTCCGTACGGAATCGCGTTGTAATCCGGAAGTTT
>NW_027152719.1:0-28472 GCF_040937935.1 Hyperolius riggenbachi
GCTTCAGGCGAACCCGAGCTTGTGGATCGGTAACAATATCATGCTCAATGACATGAGTGCACCCTGGCAAATCTGAAAATACGTCAGCATTTCTAAGGAGGAATTCTTTTACTTCTTGGGCTTGGGGCCTTGATAAAGCCCCCGAGACCCTCACCTCAGGAACTCCTCCCTGGAGTGAAGGACTGAGACGCTCAGCTGCCATTGAGACTAAAGGGTCCTTCCAGGCCTTGATTAAATTAACATGATAGATCTGTATCTTTTTCCGTTTGTCAGGTTGGTGTACTTTATAATTCACATCCCCCATTTTTTCCACAATTTCATAGGGACCTTGCCACTTTGCTAGAAATTTACTTTCTGCTGTGGGGACCAGAACCAGGACCCGATCACCTGGCTCAAAAACCCTGAGTCTGGCTCCCCGATTATAGATACGACTCTGGGCTTCTTGAGCCTGCCTCATATGTTCCTGAACTATGGGCATTACTGCTGTGATGCGGTCCTGCATCTGTAAAACATGTTCCACAACTGAGCGGTGAGGAGAAGGCTCCTCTTCCCATGATTCTTTTGCAATATCTAAAAGTCCCCGGGGGTGTCGCCCGTACAAAAGCTCAAACGGGGAAAACCCAGTAGATGACTGAGGTACTTCACGAACTGCAAACATCAAGTAAGGGAGTAGGCAATCCCAGTCTCTCCCGTCTGCATCAACCACCCTTTTTAACATACTTTTGAGAGTTTTATTGAATCGCTCTACCAACCCGTCAGTTTGAGGGTGGTAGACTGATGTCCTTAACTGTTGTATACCCAGTAATTTACACAAATCTTTCATTACCCTAGACATAAAGGGCGTTCCTTGATCTGTCAGGATCTCTTTGGGTATACCTGTTCTAGCAAACATGTGAAACAGTTCCCGGGCAATTGTTTTAGCTGATGTGTTCCGTAAGGGAATCGCCTCTGGATATCTTGTGGCGTAGTCTAAAACCACCAGAATGTATTGATGTCCCTTTGCAGACTTCACCAGGGGCCCCACCAGATCCATAGCAATCCGGTGAAAAGGTACCTCAATGATGGGTAGTGGTACCAAGGGGCCCCGGAAATGAGGAGCAGGGGACGTCAACTGACATTCTGGGCAAGACCCACAGTAACGTTTGATTTCTGCAAACACCCCAGGCCAAAAAAACCTTTGGAGCACTCGTTGCTGAGTCTTCTCAGCAGCCAAGTGTCCTCCCATTGGGTTTTTATGAGCCAGGTCAAGTACAATTTTTCTGTGTGAACTAGGAACAACCAGTTGTTCCACCATTTCACCTCTTATATTATCAACACGATAAAGGAGATTATGGTTGACAACAAACTGAGGATACACATTCTCCAATCCTGTACCCTGGGCAACACCATTAATCACAGCCACATTTTCCCAAGCATGAGCTAAGGTTGGATCCCTTAACTGGGATGTGCCAAAGTTATCCTGAGAATACTCCAGTTCTGGCATAGGTGACTCTTCCACAGTCTCCTGGGACGCTTCAGTGTCCCCAACCAACACAGAGAGAGGGAATTGGTCAGGCTCAAGTGGGGCTACCCTTACAGCTGAGACTTCAGAACTTGAGTCCCCAATTTCTGGCAAAGAAGCTGAACATTCATCTCCCAAAGTTAAGGGAGTCTGGGGTGGGAACTCGACCTTCCAGAGTTCCCAAAACAAGGGAAAGTCACGTCCCAGTATAACACTATGCATCAATGATTTAGACACTCCAACCTCATGGGGTGTTACACCAAATTGGGTTTCAATTGGGACCACCGCTGTACCATAACTCTTTGCATCACCATGTATGCACAAAACACCAATACACTGTTTTTTCATCTGGTCTGGTGCTACCAGATCTGAATGTACAAGCGTGACCAGGCTCCCAGAGTCTAGCAATGCCTGGACACTCCTTCCACCCACTTTGACCAGCGCCATGTGGGCCACAGCAGATGTCAGACACGCAGGATGGGCAAAGAAGGATAACCGCCGTGCTGCTTCACACTCCATGGGCTCTGTGACCATAGGACACTTGGCAGCTACATGCCCCCAAGCTTTACACCGCCAGCACTGGATACTGGAGCCTGGTAGAGTATCTTTCGAACACCTGGTATCCATGTTGGTCTTCACCCATGTTTTAGAACCCCCAGGAGAACTTAGGGCTGATGTGCCTCTTCCTGGCCCTGCTGGCAGACGCCGCTTTGCAGGTAAGTTCTCTGGAGCCGACACACCTGCTAAAAACCCTTCTGCCGCTAGGTAGCGTTCTACCATCTCAACCAACTCATCTGCGGACTTTGGATCAGCATGACTAACCCACTTTCTTAACTCATGCGGCAGAGCTGTCAAGAATCGATCCATCGTGACCCTTTCGACAATCTGGGGTGCAGTGAGTATCTCAGGTTGTAACCATTTTCGCACAAGATAAATCAAATCATGCATCTGTGACCTGGGAGACTTATTAGACAGGTAATTCCAACGGTGCACTCGTTGGGCCCGCACAGCTGGAGTGACCCCCAACCGGCGGAGAATTTCTAGTTTTAATTTCTCATAGTCCTGAGCATCCTCAGCAGTCAAATCAAAATATGCTTTCTGAGAATCACCGGTTAGAAACGGAGCAACCAAGCCTGCCCACTGGGTCTTAGGCCACGCCTCTCGCTCTGCTGTACGCTCAAATGTATTCAGAAATGCTTCCACATCATCATGTGGAGTCATCTTTTGGAGAAAGTGGCTTGCTTTAACCAAGCCACTGTTACCAGTGGCACTGCCAGCTTGTTCCTGGCGCAAGTTCAGCTGCTGCAGAACCTCCGCAAGGGTTTCTCTGTCTTTCCTGGCAGCTTCAGCTTGCACATTCCTATCTCTCTCTGCTGCCTCAGCCAGGGCTGTCACCTGAGCACTCAGCAGACGTACAATTTCCTGCTGTGCCTCCTGCTGGGCAGCCTGCTGTGCAGCCAGCGCCTCCTGCTGGGCAGCCTGCTGTGCATTAGTCTCTCGCTGCAGCACATTTGCCTCTTGCTGGGCTGCACTAAGTTGAGCCAAGCGTAACACAAGATCTTCCATCGTTTTTACAAACAGCAGACGTGATGCAATGCAACCAACTTGCTAGATGAAACGCACTTGGTAGGGAATCTTTATACCCGCATCCTCCACCAATTGTGGACTGTTGCAGCCTCTTGCAGGATTCCACCATGCACAAACAGGGGTAGTGACCAGTTTTTCCCATACAACCAGTCTGTTGCTCAGGCTTTATTTTGCAAGTTGCTCAAAACAATAAACAAAAAGGAAAATAAACATAGCCGTCTGGCTCCTGCCTACCTCACTCAGCAGTCCTGTCTATACTAGCAACACAAATATATTTGATCACAGTCCATGAAACAAAACAGAGCAACTTACAGTTTAGCAGGTTTGCAATTACTCACAGAGCTCCTTTTCCTTGCAGCTTTCAGGCAGACTGCATACAGGAAGCTCTCCCATTGTCCAGCCTGCTAACTTAAGTACTACACCTGTGTGAGCAGCACACAGATAGGAAAAACCCGGACTGGCTCCAGGTGGTCAGGGAACCCACCCAGCTCTTCCCTGACCGGCTCCAGGACCCTAGACTGGTTTTCTTTTTCCCAATAGGCTTCAGGAAAGAAGAAAACAACAATATTCCTGGAGCCTTTTAACACATGAAGTGCTGGAATCGTGGTGCAACATATACACCATCCAGCACTTTCTCTGATAAACATTGTGACACCCTGTCACAGGGCCCTAAGAGAGAGTAGTGCACCGGTCCTGGAGGTACTGCAATGGGAATTAAGGCTAACTACCTTCGAAAGGCAGCGCACAGGACAGCACAGCACGGCACAGCCAGCTACCGGCTGCCAGGGGGGGGGCCCTTCCCACTGCCTCTGCAGGCCTGCCGGGCCACCGGGATGGGCGCACCTGTGCTAAACGCAGACGCACGGGCCAGGCTCAGTATGCCGCCTGATTACATACACTCAAAGCCTGCCACTGATGCAGGCACCTGAGCAGGTGCTCACAGGAAGTCACCCGATGATGTCACAATGTCCTGGGCCCAGGCTATATAAGGGGCTGCAGCCAGGGCTCTGCCTGCCAGTCCGCTGGCAGCTCTCCAGGGGAGGGATGCTGCTGCTCTTTCTCTTGCAAACATGAGGGAAAGTGGTCCGGCCATGGATTTTTTTTGCGACACAGCAACTGGGTAGGGTAGCGCTAGTAGAGTTCATCCAAAGCAAAATTTAATAGGAAAAAAAAATCGTTTTTTTGGTCGTTTTTTTTTTTTTCCCCTCCTACCTTCTATTCATGCCTGTTTTGGGGTTCTTATAGCCAGGTGAAATACAGACTCACTTAATAAATGACACAGATGCACAAAGAAGGCAGACTTGACTTGAAACAATGTTTTTATTGAGGATTTTAACTGTATCCTGCACCCAGCAGTAGCAGCACAGAAATAGAGCGCACAGCAGGCAGGACAAATCAGCACTTTCTACTGGGAAATTCACTTTGCAGAGGAGCACTTGCTTTCTCCACTTGACTTCACTTCACTTTGTTAGTCAGCTGGGTTTTGATCTGTTTTTTGACACCAGACAGGGCCCGTTCAGACTGCACGCGTTTCCAGGAGGCAGACACGCACGACATCCGACAGTGCATAGAGTGCACTGTCTGATGTTCACACTGCATGCGTTCCGGGAACGCATGCTGCGCCCAGATTTTGTCAAAACGCGCGGCTGTCCCATTCACTTTTCAGTGATGGGATCAGCCACGCAACGCACACAAACGCGGATGGCGTGCGTTCCGCATGCATGGCCATCCGCATTTGCGATCTGAACGGGCCCTAAGAGAGAGTAGTGCACCGGTCCTGGAGGTACTGCAATGGGAATTAAGGCTAACTACCTTCGAAAGGCAGCGCACAGGACAGCACTGCACGGCACAGCCGGCTACCGGCTGCCAGGGGGGGGGGGGGGGCCCTTCCCACTGCCTCTGCAGGCCTGCCGTGCCACCGGGATGGGCGCACCTGTGCTAAACGCAGACGCACGGGCCAGGCTCAGCTGCCGCCTGATTACATACACTCAAAGCCTGCCACTGATGCAGGCACCTGAGCAGGTGCTCACAGGAAGTCACCCGATGATGTCACAATGTCCTGGGCCCAGGCTATATAAGGGGCTGCAGCCAGGGCTCTGCCTGCCAGTCCGCTGGCAGCTCTCCAGGGGAGGGATGCTGCTGCTCTTTCTCTTGCAAACATGAGGGAAAGTGGTCCGGCCATGGATTTTTTTTGCGACACAGCAACTGGGTAGGGTAGCGCTAGTAGAGTTCATCCAAAGCAAAATTTAATAGGAAAAAAAATATCGTTTTTTTGGTCGTTTTTTTTTTTTTTCCCCTCCTACCTTCTATTCATGCCTGTTTTGGGGTTCTTATAGCCAGGTGAAATACAGACTCACTTAATAAATGACACAGATGCACAAAGAAGGCAGACTTGACTTGAAACAATGTTTTTATTGAGGATTTTAACTGTATCCTGCACCCAGCAGTAGCAGCACAGAAATAGAGCGCACAGCAGGCAGGACAAATCAGCACTTTCTACTGGGAAATTCACTTTGCAGAGGAGCACTTGCTTTCTCCACTTGACTTCACTTCACTTTGTTAGTCAGCTGGGTTTTGATCTGTTTTTTGACACCAGACAGGGCCCGTTCAGACTGCACGCGTTTCCAGCCGCGTTTTGGAAACGCGTGCAGGAGGCAGACACGCACGACATCCGACAGTGCATAGAGTGCACTGTCTGATGTTCACACTGCATGCGTTCCGGGAACGCATGCTGCGCCCAGATTTTGTCAAAACGCGCGGCTGTCCCATTCACTTTTCAGTGATGGGATCAGCCACGCAACGCACACAAACGCGGATGGCGTGCGTTCCGCATGCATGGCCATCCGCATTTGCGATCTGAACGGGCCCTAAGAGAGAGTAGTGCACCGGTCCTGGAGGTACTGCAATGGGAATTAAGGCTAACTACCTTCGAAAGGCAGCGCACAGGACAGCACTGCACGGCACAGCCGGCTACCGGCTGCCAGGGGGGGGGGGGGGGGCCTTCCCACTGCCTCTGCAGGCCTGCCGGGCCACCGGGATGGGCGCACCTGTGCTAAACGCAGACGCACGGGCCAGGCTCAGCTGCCGCCTGATTACATACACTCAAAGCCTGCCACTGATGCAGGCACCTGAGCAGGTGCTCACAGGAAGTCACCCGATGATGTCACAATGTCCTGGGCCCAGGCTATATAAGGGGCTGCAGCCAGGGCTCTGCCTGCCAGTCCGCTGGCAGCTCTCCAGGGGAGGGATGCTGCTGCTCTTTCTCTTGCAAACATGAGGGAAAGTGGTCCGGCCATGGATTTTTTTTGCGACACAGCAACTGGGTAGGGTAGCGCTAGTAGAGTTCATCCAAAGCAAAATTTAATAGGAAAAAAAAAATCGTTTTTTTGGTCGTTTTTTTTTTTTTTTCCCCTCCTACCTTCTATTCATGCCTGTTTTGGGGTTCTTATAGCCAGGTGAAATACAGACTCACTTAATAAATGACACAGATGCACAAAGAAGGCAGACTTGACTTGAAACAATGTTTTTATTGAGGATTTTAACTGTATCCTGCACCCAGCAGTAGCAGCACAGAAATAGAGCGCACAGCAGGCAGGACAAATCAGCACTTTCTACTGGGAAATTCACTTTGCAGAGGAGCACTTGCTTTCTCCACTTGACTTCACTTCACTTTGTTAGTCAGCTGGGTTTTGATCTGTTTTTTGACACCAGACAGGGCCCGTTCAGACTGCACGCGTTTCCAGCCGCGTTTTGGAAACGCGTGCAGGAGGCAGACACGCACGACATCCGACAGTGCATAGAGTGCACTGTCTGATGTTCACACTGCATGCGTTCCGGGAACGCATGCTGCGCCCAGATTTTGTCAAAACGCGCGGCTGTCCCATTCACTTTTCAGTGATGGGATCAGCCACGCAACGCACACAAACGCGGATGGCGTGCGTTCCGCATGCATGGCCATCCGCATTTGCGATCTGAACGGGCCCTAAGAGAGAGTAGTGCACCGGTCCTGGAGGTACTGCAATGGGAATTAAGGCTAACTACCTTCGAAAGGCAGCGCACAGGACAGCACTGCACGGCACAGCCGGCTACCGGCTGCCAGGGGGGGGGGGGGGGCCCTTCCCACTGCCTCTGCAGGCCTGCCGTGCCACCGGGATGGGCGCACCTGTGCTAAACGCAGACGCACGGGCCAGGCTCAGCTGCCGCCTGATTACATACACTCAAAGCCTGCCACTGATGCAGGCACCTGAGCAGGTGCTCACAGGAAGTCACCCGATGATGTCACAATGTCCTGGGCCCAGGCTATATAAGGGGCTGCAGCCAGGGCTCTGCCTGCCAGTCCGCTGGCAGCTCTCCAGGGGAGGGATGCTGCTGCTCTTTCTCTTGCAAACATGAGGGAAAGTGGTCCGGCCATGGATTTTTTTTGCGACACAGCAACTGGGTAGGGTAGCGCTAGTAGAGTTCATCCAAAGCAAAATTTAATAGGAAAAAAAATCGTTTTTTTGGTCGTTTTTTTTTTTTTTCCCCTCCTACCTTCTATTCATGCCTGTTTTGGGGTTCTTATAGCCAGGTGAAATACAGACTCACTTAATAAATGACACAGATGCACAAAGAAGGCAGACTTGACTTGAAACAATGTTTTTATTGAGGATTTTAACTGTATCCTGCACCCAGCAGTAGCAGCACAGAAATAGAGCGCACAGCAGGCAGGACAAATCAGCACTTTCTACTGGGAAATTCACTTTGCAGAGGAGCACTTGCTTTCTCCACTTGACTTCACTTCACTTTGTTAGTCAGCTGGGTTATGATCTGTTTTTTGACACCAGACAGGGCCCGTTCAGACTGCACGCGTTTCCAGCCGCGTTTTGGAAACGCGTGCAGGAGGCAGACACGCACGACATCCGACAGTGCATAGAGTGCACTGTCTGATGTTCACACTGCATGCGTTCCGGGAAGGCATGCTGCGCCCAGATTTTGTCAAAACGCGCGGCTGTCCCATTCACTTTTCAGTGATGGGATCAGCCACGCAACGCACACAAACGCGGATGGCGTGCGTTCCGCATGCATGGCCATCCGCATTTGCGATCTGAACGGGCCCTAAGAGAGAGTAGTGCACCGGTCCTGGAGGTACTGCAATGGGAATTAAGGCTAACTACCTTCGAAAGGCAGCGCACAGGACAGCACTGCACGGCACAGCCGGCTACCGGCTGCCAGGGGGGGGGGGCCCTTCCCACTGCCTCTGCAGGCCTGCCGGGCCACCGGGATGGGCGCACCTGTGCTAAACGCAGACGCACGGGCCAGGCTCAGCTGCCGCCTGATTACATACACTCAAAGCCTGCCACTGATGCAGGCACCTGAGCAGGTGCTCACAGGAAGTCACCCGATGATGTCACAATGTCCTGGGCCCAGGCTATATAAGGGGCTGCAGCCAGGGCTCTGCCTGCCAGTCCGCTGGCAGCTCTCCAGGGGAGGAATGCTGCTGCTCTTTCTCTTGCAAACATGAGGGAAAGTGGTCCGGCCATGGATTTTTTTTGCGACACAGCAACTGGGTAGGGTAGCGCTAGTAGAGTTCATCCAAAGCAAAATTTAATAGGAAAAAAAAAAATCGTTTTTTTGGTCGTTTTTTTTTTTTTTTCCCCTCCTACCTTCTATTCATGCCTGTTTTGGGGTTCTTATAGCCAGGTGAAATACAGACTCACTTAATAAATGACACAGATGCACAAAGAAGGCAGACTTGACTTGAAACAATGTTTTTATTGAGGATTTTAACTGTATCCTGCACCCAGCAGTAGCAGCACAGAAATAGAGCGCACAGCAGGCAGGACAAATCAGCACTTTCTACTGGGAAATTCACTTTGCAGAGGAGCACTTGCTTTCTCCACTTGACTTCACTTCACTTTGTTAGTCAGCTGGGTTTTGATCTGTTTTTTGACACCAGACAGGGCCCGTTCAGACTGCACGCGTTTCCAGCCGCGTTTTGGAAACGCGTGCAGGAGGCAGACACGCACGACATCCGACAGTGCATAGAGTGCACTGTCTGATGTTCACACTGCATGCGTTCCGGGAACGCATGCTGCGCCCAGATTTTGTCAAAACGCGCGGCTGTCCCATTCACTTTTCAGTGATGGGATCAGCCACGCAACGCACACAAACGCGGATGGCGTGCGTTCCGCATGCATGGCCATCCGCATTTGTGATCTGAACGGGCCTGTGGACTGTTGCAGCCTCTTGCAGGATTCCACCATGCACAAACAGGGGTAGTGACCAGTTTTTCCCATACAACCAGTCTGTTGCTCAGGCTTTATTTTGCAAGTTGCTCAAAACAATAAACAAAAAGGAAAATAAACATAGCCGTCTGGCTCCTGCCTACCTCACTCAGCAGTCCTGTCTATACTAGCAACACAAATATATTTGATCACAGTCCATGAAACAAAACAGAGCAACTTACAGTTTAGCAGGTTTGCAATTACTCACAGAGCTCCTTTTCCTTGCAGCTTTCAGGCAGACTGCATACAGGAAGCTCTCCCATTGTCCAGCCTGCTAACTTAAGTACTACACCTGTGTGAGCAGCACACAGATAGGAAAAACCCGGACTGGCTCCAGGTGGTCAGGGAACCCACCCAGCTCTTCCCTGACCGGCTCCAGGACCCTAGACTGGTTTTCTTTTTCCCAATAGGCTTCAGGAAAGAAGAAAACAACAATATTCCTGGAGCCTTTTAACACATGAAGTGCTGGAATCGTGGTGCAACATATACACCATCCAGCACTTTCTCTGATAAACATTGTGACACCCTGTCACATACCTCCCCCCTCTGTTCGAACCCGTGGGTACGGACACTTTCCATAAACATACAATAAGTACGGGAGAGAGCATCAGCATTAGCCTGCAGCTTTCCAGCTCTGTGCTCCACTGAGAAGTTGTAGTCTTGTAGAGACAGGAACCAGCGAGTTACTCTCGCATTCTGACCTTTTGCTTGTGCCATCCAGGTAAGGGGGGAGTGATCAGTCACCAAACGAAACCGACGGCCAAGCAGATAGTATCGTAGAGCCTCCAAGGCCCATTTGATGGCCAAACACTCACGCTCCACAATACTATAGTTTTTCTCAGCCGGAGTTAATTTTCTACTCAAGTATACCACTGGATGCTCCTCTCCATGCACCATCTGTGACAACACAGCGCCTAGGCCCACATTGGACGCATCCGTTTGTACCACAAACTTTTTTTTGAAATCAGGAGCAATCAAGACTGGCCCACTACATAACACTTCCTTGAGTTTACAGAATGCAACCTCAGCATCTTTGTTCCAAGTAATTCCCCCTGAGCTTTTGCCTTTGATTAGGTTCGTAAGTGGGGCAGCTATGGTGGCAAAATCTGGGACAAACCTCTGGTAATATCCTACCATGCCCAGAAATGTCCTGACCTGCTTTTTTGTGCAAGGTTGAGGCCATTCCTTGATTGCGTGTACCTTTTGGACCTGGGGTCTGATGAGGCCTTTTCCAATAATGTACCCTAGGTATCGTGCCTCTTCGAGGCCCAGGGCACATTTCTTTGGATTGGCAGTCAGACCGGCCTGCCGAATGGAGTTGATAACAGCTTGAACTTTGGGAAGATGACTTTCCCAGTCCGAACTGAATATCACAACGTCGTCAAGGTACACCGATGCAAAATGCTGGTGTGGTCTGAGGACCTCATCCATCAGCCTCTGGAAGGTGGCTGGGGCCCCATGAAGCCCAAATGGCATTCGCACATAATGGAACAAGCCCTGTGGGGAAGAAAATGCTGTCTTCTCTCTAGCAGTTGGAGTAAGTGGAATCTGCCAGTACCCTCTGGTTAGATCCAGGGTGGTAATGTACCTTGCTGGCCCTAATCTTTCTATTAACTCATCCACCCGTGGCATCGGATAAGTGTCAAACTTTGAGACCTCGTTAAGTTTACGAAAATCATTGCAAAACCGCAATGAACCATCAGGTTTTGGTACCAAGACAATAGGGCTACTCCACTCACTATGTGATGGTTCAATAACCCCTAGTTCCAACATTCTCTGAATTTCCCCTGCTACTGCCTGCCTGCGGGCTTCAGGAATACGATATGGCTTCAGGCGAACCCGAGCTTGTGGATCGGTAACAATATCATGCTCAATGACATGAGTGCACCCTGGCAAATCTGAAAATACGTCAGCATTTCTAAGGAGGAATTCTTTTACTTCTTGGGCTTGGGGCCTTGATAAAGCCCCCGAGACCCTCACCTCAGGAACTCCTCCCTGGAGTGAAGGACTGAGACGCTCAGCTGCCATTGAGACTAAAGGGTCCTTCCAGGCCTTGATTAAATTAACATGATAGATCTGTATCTTTTTCCGTTTGTCAGGTTGGTGTACTTTATAATTCACATCCCCCATTTTTTCCACAATTTCATAGGGACCTTGCCACTTTGCTAGAAATTTACTTTCTGCTGTGGGGACCAGAACCAGGACCCGATCACCTGGCTCAAAAACCCTGAGTCTGGCTCCCCGATTATAGATACGACTCTGGGCTTCTTGAGCCTGCCTCATATGTTCCTGAACTATGGGCATTACTGCTGTGATGCGGTCCTGCATCTGTAAAACATGTTCCACAACTGAGCGGTGAGGAGAAGGCTCCTCTTCCCATGATTCTTTTGCAATATCTAAAAGTCCCCGGGGGTGTCGCCCGTACAAAAGCTCAAACGGGGAAAACCCAGTAGATGACTGAGGTACTTCACGAACTGCAAACATCAAGTAAGGGAGTAGGCAATCCCAGTCTCTCCCGTCTGCATCAACCACCCTTTTTAACATACTTTTGAGAGTTTTATTGAATCGCTCTACCAACCCGTCAGTTTGAGGGTGGTAGACTGATGTCCTTAACTGTTGTATACCCAGTAATTTACACAAATCTTTCATTACCCTAGACATAAAGGGCGTTCCTTGATCTGTCAGGATCTCTTTGGGTATACCTGTTCTAGCAAACATGTGAAACAGTTCCCGGGCAATTGTTTTAGCTGATGTGTTCCGTAAGGGAATCGCCTCTGGATATCTTGTGGCGTAGTCTAAAACCACCAGAATGTATTGATGTCCCTTTGCAGACTTCACCAGGGGCCCCACCAGATCCATAGCAATCCGGTGAAAAGGTACCTCAATGATGGGTAGTGGTACCAAGGGGCCCCGGAAATGAGGAGCAGGGGACGTCAACTGACATTCTGGGCAAGACCCACAGTAACGTTTGATTTCTGCAAACACCCCAGGCCAAAAAAACCTTTGGAGCACTCGTTGCTGAGTCTTCTCAGCAGCCAAGTGTCCTCCCATTGGGTTTTTATGAGCCAGGTCAAGTACAATTTTTCTGTGTGAACTAGGAACAACCAGTTGTTCCACCATTTCACCTCTTATATTATCAACACGATAAAGGAGATTATGGTTGACAACAAACTGAGGATACACATTCTCCAATCCTGTACCCTGGGCAACACCATTAATCACAGCCACATTTTCCCAAGCATGAGCTAAGGTTGGATCCCTTAACTGGGATGTGCCAAAGTTATCCTGAGAATACTCCAGTTCTGGCATAGGTGACTCTTCCACAGTCTCCTGGGACGCTTCAGTGTCCCCAACCAACACAGAGAGAGGGAATTGGTCAGGCTCAAGTGGGGCTACCCTTACAGCTGAGACTTCAGAACTTGAGTCCCCAATTTCTGGCAAAGAAGCTGAACATTCATCTCCCAAAGTTAAGGGAGTCTGGGGTGGGAACTCGACCTTCCAGAGTTCCCAAAACAAGGGAAAGTCACGTCCCAGTATAACACTATGCATCAATGATTTAGACACTCCAACCTCATGGGGTGTTACACCAAATTGGGTTTCAATTGGGACCACCGCTGTACCATAACTCTTTGCATCACCATGTATGCACAAAACACCAATACACTGTTTTTTCATCTGGTCTGGTGCTACCAGATCTGAATGTACAAGCGTGACCAGGCTCCCAGAGTCTAGCAATGCCTGGACACTCCTTCCACCCACTTTGACCAGCGCCATGTGGGCCACAGCAGATGTCAGACACGCAGGATGGGCAAAGAAGGATAACCGCCGTGCTGCTTCACACTCCATGGGCTCTGTGACCATAGGACACTTGGCAGCTACATGCCCCCAAGCTTTACACCGCCAGCACTGGATACTGGAGCCTGGTAGAGTATCTTTCGAACACCTGGTATCCATGTTGGTCTTCACCCATGTTTTAGAACCCCCAGGAGAACTTAGGGCTGATGTGCCTCTTCCTGGCCCTGCTGGCAGACGCCGCTTTGCAGGTAAGTTCTCTGGAGCCGACACACCTGCTAAAAACCCTTCTGCCGCTAGGTAGCGTTCTACCATCTCAACCAACTCATCTGCGGACTTTGGATCAGCATGACTAACCCACTTTCTTAACTCATGCGGCAGAGCTGTCAAGAATCGATCCATCGTGACCCTTTCGACAATCTGGGGTGCAGTGAGTATCTCAGGTTGTAACCATTTTCGCACAAGATAAATCAAATCATGCATCTGTGACCTGGGAGACTTATTAGACAGGTAATTCCAACGGTGCACTCGTTGGGCCCGCACAGCTGGAGTGACCCCCAACCGGCGGAGAATTTCTAGTTTTAATTTCTCATAGTCCTGAGCATCCTCAGCAGTCAAATCAAAATATGCTTTCTGAGAATCACCGGTTAGAAACGGAGCAACCAAGCCTGCCCACTGGGTCTTAGGCCACGCCTCTCGCTCTGCTGTACGCTCAAATGTATTCAGAAATGCTTCCACATCATCATGTGGAGTCATCTTTTGGAGAAAGTGGCTTGCTTTAACCAAGCCACTGTTACCAGTGGCACTGCCAGCTTGTTCCTGGCGCAAGTTCAGCTGCTGCAGAACCTCCGCAAGGGTTTCTCTGTCTTTCCTGGCAGCTTCAGCTTGCACATTCCTATCTCTCTCTGCTGCCTCAGCCAGGGCTGTCACCTGAGCACTCAGCAGACGTACAATTTCCTGCTGTGCCTCCTGCTGGGCAGCCTGCTGTGCAGCCAGCGCCTCCTGCTGGGCAGCCTGCTGTGCATTAGTCTCTCGCTGCAGCACATTTGCCTCTTGCTGGGCTGCACTAAGTTGAGCCAAGCGTAACACAAGATCTTCCATCGTTTTTACAAACAGCAGACGTGATGCAATGCAACCAACTTGCTAGATGAAACGCACTTGGTAGGGAATCTTTATACCCGCATCCTCCACCAATTGTGGACTGTTGCAGCCTCTTGCAGGATTCCACCATGCACAAACAGGGGTAGTGACCAGTTTTTCCCATACAACCAGTCTGTTGCTCAGGCTTTATTTTGCAAGTTGCTCAAAACAATAAACAAAAAGGAAAATAAACATAGCCGTCTGGCTCCTGCCTACCTCACTCAGCAGTCCTGTCTATACTAGCAACACAAATATATTTGATCACAGTCCATGAAACAAAACAGAGCAACTTACAGTTTAGCAGGTTTGCAATTACTCACAGAGCTCCTTTTCCTTGCAGCTTTCAGGCAGACTGCATACAGGAAGCTCTCCCATTGTCCAGCCTGCTAACTTAAGTACTACACCTGTGTGAGCAGCACACAGATAGGAAAAACCCGGACTGGCTCCAGGTGGTCAGGGAACCCACCCAGCTCTTCCCTGACCGGCTCCAGGACCCTAGACTGGTTTTCTTTTTCCCAATAGGCTTCAGGAAAGAAGAAAACAACAATATTCCTGGAGCCTTTTAACACATGAAGTGCTGGAATCGTGGTGCAACATATACACCATCCAGCACTTTCTCTGATAAACATTGTGACACCCTGTCACAGGGCCCTAAGAGAGAGTAGTGCACCGGTCCTGGAGGTACTGCAATGGGAATTAAGGCTAACTACCTTCGAAAGGCAGCGCACAGGACAGCACAGCACGGCACAGCCAGCTACCGGCTGCCAGGGGGGGGGCCCTTCCCACTGCCTCTGCAGGCCTGCCGGGCCACCGGGATGGGCGCACCTGTGCTAAACGCAGACGCACGGGCCAGGCTCAGTATGCCGCCTGATTACATACACTCAAAGCCTGCCACTGATGCAGGCACCTGAGCAGGTGCTCACAGGAAGTCACCCGATGATGTCACAATGTCCTGGGCCCAGGCTATATAAGGGGCTGCAGCCAGGGCTCTGCCTGCCAGTCCGCTGGCAGCTCTCCAGGGGAGGGATGCTGCTGCTCTTTCTCTTGCAAACATGAGGGAAAGTGGTCCGGCCATGGATTTTTTTTGCGACACAGCAACTGGGTAGGGTAGCGCTAGTAGAGTTCATCCAAAGCAAAATTTAATAGGAAAAAAAAATCGTTTTTTTGGTCGTTTTTTTTTTTTTCCCCTCCTACCTTCTATTCATGCCTGTTTTGGGGTTCTTATAGCCAGGTGAAATACAGACTCACTTAATAAATGACACAGATGCACAAAGAAGGCAGACTTGACTTGAAACAATGTTTTTATTGAGGATTTTAACTGTATCCTGCACCCAGCAGTAGCAGCACAGAAATAGAGCGCACAGCAGGCAGGACAAATCAGCACTTTCTACTGGGAAATTCACTTTGCAGAGGAGCACTTGCTTTCTCCACTTGACTTCACTTCACTTTGTTAGTCAGCTGGGTTTTGATCTGTTTTTTGACACCAGACAGGGCCCGTTCAGACTGCACGCGTTTCCAGGAGGCAGACACGCACGACATCCGACAGTGCATAGAGTGCACTGTCTGATGTTCACACTGCATGCGTTCCGGGAACGCATGCTGCGCCCAGATTTTGTCAAAACGCGCGGCTGTCCCATTCACTTTTCAGTGATGGGATCAGCCACGCAACGCACACAAACGCGGATGGCGTGCGTTCCGCATGCATGGCCATCCGCATTTGTGATCTGAACGGGCCCTAAGAGAGAGTAGTGCACCGGTCCTGGAGGTACTGCAATGGGAATTAAGGCTAACTACCTTCGAAAGGCAGCGCACAGGACAGCACTGCACGGCACAGCCGGCTACCGGCTGCCAGGGGGGGGGGGGGGCCTTCCCACTGCCTCTGCAGGCCTGCCGTGCCACCGGGATGGGCGCACCTGTGCTAAACGCAGACGCACGGGCCAGGCTCAGCTGCCGCCTGATTACATACACTCAAAGCCTGCCACTGATGCAGGCACCTGAGCAGGTGCTCACAGGAAGTCACCCGATGATGTCACAATGTCCTGGGCCCAGGCTATATAAGGGGCTGCAGCCAGGGCTCTGCCTGCCAGTCCGCTGGCAGCTCTCCAGGGGAGGGATGCTGCTGCTCTTTCTCTTGCAAACATGAGGGAAAGTGGTCCGGCCATGGATTTTTTTTGCGACACAGCAACTGGGTAGGGTAGCGCTAGTAGAGTTCATCCAAAGCAAAATTTAATAGGAAAAAAAAAATCGTTTTTTTGGTCGTTTTTTTTTTTTTTCCCCTCCTACCTTCTATTCATGCCTGTTTTGGGGTTCTTATAGCCAGGTGAAATACAGACTCACTTAATAAATGACACAGATGCACAAAGAAGGCAGACTTGACTTGAAACAATGTTTTTATTGAGGATTTTAACTGTATCCTGCACCCAGCAGTAGCAGCACAGAAATAGAGCGCACAGCAGGCAGGACAAATCAGCACTTTCTACTGGGAAATTCACTTTGCAGAGGAGCACTTGCTTTCTCCACTTGACTTCACTTCACTTTGTTAGTCAGCTGGGTTTTGATCTGTTTTTTGACACCAGACAGGGCCCGTTCAGACTGCACGCGTTTCCAGCCGCGTTTTGGAAACGCGTGCAGGAGGCAGACACGCACGACATCCGACAGTGCATAGAGTGCACTGTCTGATGTTCACACTGCATGCGTTCCGGGAACGCATGCTGCGCCCAGATTTTGTCAAAACGCGCGGCTGTCCCATTCACTTTTCAGTGATGGGATCAGCCACGCAACGCACACAAACGCGGATGGCGTGCGTTCCGCATGCATGGCCATCCGCATTTGCGATCTGAACGGGCCCTAAGAGAGAGTAGTGCACCGGTCCTGGAGGTACTGCAATGGGAATTAAGGCTAACTACCTTCGAAAGGCAGCGCACAGGACAGCACTGCACGGCACAGCCGGCTACCGGCTGCCAGGGGGGGGGGGGGGGGGCCTTCCCACTGCCTCTGCAGGCCTGCCGGGCCACCGGGATGGGCGCACCTGTGCTAAACGCAGACGCACGGGCCAGGCTCAGCTGCCGCCTGATTACATACACTCAAAGCCTGCCACTGATGCAGGCACCTGAGCAGGTGCTCACAGGAAGTCACCCGATGATGTCACAATGTCCTGGGCCCAGGCTATATAAGGGGCTGCAGCCAGGGCTCTGCCTGCCAGTCCGCTGGCAGCTCTCCAGGGGAGGGATGCTGCTGCTCTTTCTCTTGCAAACATGAGGGAAAGTGGTCCGGCCATGGATTTTTTTTGCGACACAGCAACTGGGTAGGGTAGCGCTAGTAGAGTTCATCCAAAGCAAAATTTAATAGGAAAAAAAAAATCGTTTTTTTGGTCGTTTTTTTTTTTTTTTCCCCTCCTACCTTCTATTCATGCCTGTTTTGGGGTTCTTATAGCCAGGTGAAATACAGACTCACTTAATAAATGACACAGATGCACAAAGAAGGCAGACTTGACTTGAAACAATGTTTTTATTGAGGATTTTAACTGTATCCTGCACCCAGCAGTAGCAGCACAGAAATAGAGCGCACAGCAGGCAGGACAAATCAGCACTTTCTACTGGGAAATTCACTTTGCAGAGGAGCACTTGCTTTCTCCACTTGACTTCACTTCACTTTGTTAGTCAGCTGGGTTTTGATCTGTTTTTTGACACCAGACAGGGCCCGTTCAGACTGCACGCGTTTCCAGCCGCGTTTTGGAAACGCGTGCAGGAGGCAGACACGCACGACATCCGACAGTGCATAGAGTGCACTGTCTGATGTTCACACTGCATGCGTTCCGGGAACGCATGCTGCGCCCAGATTTTGTCAAAACGCGCGGCTGTCCCATTCACTTTTCAGTGATGGGATCAGCCACGCAACGCACACAAACGCGGATGGCGTGCGTTCCGCATGCATGGCCATCCGCATTTGCGATCTGAACGGGCCCTAAGAGAGAGTAGTGCACCGGTCCTGGAGGTACTGCAATGGGAATTAAGGCTAACTACCTTCGAAAGGCAGCGCACAGGACAGCACTGCACGGCACAGCCGGCTACCGGCTGCCAGGGGGGGGGGGGGGGGGGCCTTCCCACTGCCTCTGCAGGCCTGCCGGGCCACCGGGATGGGCGCACCTGTGCTAAACGCAGACGCACGGGCCAGGCTCAGCTGCCGCCTGATTACATACACTCAAAGCCTGCCACTGATGCAGGCACCTGAGCAGGTGCTCACAGGAAGTCACCCGATGATGTCACAATGTCCTGGGCCCAGGCTATATAAGGGGCTGCAGCCAGGGCTCTGCCTGCCAGTCCGCTGGCAGCTCTCCAGGGGAGGGATGCTGCTGCTCTTTCTCTTGCAAACATGAGGGAAAGTGGTCCGGCCATGGATTTTTTTTTGCGACACAGCAACTGGGTAGGGTAGCGCTAGTAGAGTTCATCCAAAGCAAAATTTAATAGGAAAAAAAAAATCGTTTTTTTGGTCGTTTTTTTTTTTTTTTTCCCCTCCTACCTTCTATTCATGCCTGTTTTGGGGTTCTTATAGCCAGGTGAAATACAGACTCACTTAATAAATGACACAGATGCACAAAGAAGGCAGACTTGACTTGAAACAATGTTTTTATTGAGGATTTTAACTGTATCCTGCACCCAGCAGTAGCAGCACAGAAATAGAGCGCACAGCAGGCAGGACAAATCAGCACTTTCTACTGGGAAATTCACTTTGCAGAGGAGCACTTGCTTTCTCCACTTGACTTCACTTCACTTTGTTAGTCAGCTGGGTTTTGATCTGTTTTTTGACACCAGACAGGGCCCGTTCAGACTGCACGCGTTTCCAGCCGCGTTTTGGAAACGCGTGCAGGAGGCAGACACGCACGACATCCGACAGTGCATAGAGTGCACTGTCTGATGTTCACACTGCATGCGTTCCGGGAACGCATGCTGCGCCCAGATTTTGTCAAAACGCGCGGCTGTCCCATTCACTTTTCAGTGATGGGATCAGCCACGCAACGCACACAAACGCGGATGGCGTGCGTTCCGCATGCATGGCCATCCGCATTTGCGATCTGAACGGGCCCTAAGAGAGAGTAGTGCACCGGTCCTGGAGGTACTGCAATGGGAATTAAGGCTAACTACCTTCGAAAGGCAGCGCACAGGACAGCACTGCACGGCACAGCCGGCTACCGGCTGCCAGGGGGGGGGGGGGGCCTTCCCACTGCCTCTGCAGGCCTGCCGGGCCACCGGGATGGGCGCACCTGTGCTAAACGCAGACGCACGGGCCAGGCTCAGCTGCCGCCTGATTACATACACTCAAAGCCTGCCACTGATGCAGGCACCTGAGCAGGTGCTCACAGGAAGTCACCCGATGATGTCACAATGTCCTGGGCCCAGGCTATATAAGGGGCTGCAGCCAGGGCTCTGCCTGCCAGTCCGCTGGCAGCTCTCCAGGGGAGGGATGCTGCTGCTCTTTCTCTTGCAAACATGAGGGAAAGTGGTCCGGCCATGGATTTTTTTTGCGACACAGCAACTGGGTAGGGTAGCGCTAGTAGAGTTCATCCAAAGCAAAATTTAATAGGAAAAAAAAAATCGTTTTTTTGGTCGTTTTTTTTTTTTTTTTCCCCTCCTACCTTCTATTCATGCCTGTTTTGGGGTTCTTATAGCCAGGTGAAATACAGACTCACTTAATAAATGACACAGATGCACAAAGAAGGCAGACTTGACTTGAAACAATGTTTTTATTGAGGATTTTAACTGTATCCTGCACCCAGCAGTAGCAGCACAGAAATAGAGCGCACAGCAGGCAGGACAAATCAGCACTTTCTACTGGGAAATTCACTTTGCAGAGGAGCACTTGCTTTCTCCACTTGACTTCACTTCACTTTGTTAGTCAGCTGGGTTTTGATCTGTTTTTTGACACCAGACAGGGCCCGTTCAGACTGCACGCGTTTCCAGCCGCGTTTTGGAAACGCGTGCAGGAGGCAGACACGCACGACATCCGACAGTGCATAGAGTGCACTGTCTGATGTTCACACTGCATGCGTTCCGGGAACGCATGCTGCGCCCAGATTTTGTCAAAACGCGCGGCTGTCCCATTCACTTTTCAGTGATGGGATCAGCCACGCAACGCACACAAACGCGGATGGCGTGCGTTCCGCATGCATGGCCATCCGCATTTGCGATCTGAACGGGCCCTAAGAGAGAGTAGTGCACCGGTCCTGGAGGTACTGCAATGGGAATTAAGGCTAACTACCTTCGAAAGGCAGCGCACAGGACAGCACTGCACGGCACAGCCGGCTACCGGCTGCCAGGGGGGGGGGGGGGGCCTTCCCACTGCCTCTGCAGGCCTGCCGGGCCACCGGGATGGGCGCACCTGTGCTAAACGCAGACGCACGGGCCAGGCTCAGCTGCCGCCTGATTACATACACTCAAAGCCTGCCACTGATGCAGGCACCTGAGCAGGTGCTCACAGGAAGTCACCCGATGATGTCACAATGTCCTGGGCCCAGGCTATATAAGGGGCTGCAGCCAGGGCTCTGCCTGCCAGTCCGCTGGCAGCTCTCCAGGGGAGGGATGCTGCTGCTCTTTCTCTTGCAAACATGAGGGAAAGTGGTCCGGCCATGGATTTTTTTTTGCGACACAGCAACTGGGTAGGGTAGCGCTAGTAGAGTTCATCCAAAGCAAAATTTAATAGGAAAAAAAAAATCGTTTTTTTGGTCGTTTTTTTTTTTTTTTTCCCCTCCTACCTTCTATTCATGCCTGTTTTGGGGTTCTTATAGCCAGGTGAAATACAGACTCACTTAATAAATGACACAGATGCACAAAGAAGGCAGACTTGACTTGAAACAATGTTTTTATTGAGGATTTTAACTGTATCCTGCACCCAGCAGTAGCAGCACAGAAATAGAGCGCACAGCAGGCAGGACAAATCAGCACTTTCTACTGGGAAATTCACTTTGCAGAGGAGCACTTGCTTTCTCCACTTGACTTCACTTCACTTTGTTAGTCAGCTGGGTTTTGATCTGTTTTTTGACACCAGACAGGGCCCGTTCAGACTGCACGCGTTTCCAGCCGCGTTTTGGAAACGCGTGCAGGAGGCAGACACGCACGACATCCGACAGTGCATAGAGTGCACTGTCTGATGTTCACACTGCATGCGTTCCGGGAACGCATGCTGCGCCCAGATTTTGTCAAAACGCGCGGCTGTCCCATTCACTTTTCAGTGATGGGATCAGCCACGCAACGCACACAAACGCGGATGGCGTGCGTTCCGCATGCATGGCCATCCGCATTTGCGATCTGAACGGGCCCTAAGAGAGAGTAGTGCACCGGTCCTGGAGGTACTGCAATGGGAATTAAGGCTAACTACCTTCGAAAGGCAGCGCACAGGACAGCACTGCACGGCACAGCCGGCTACCGGCTGCCAGGGGGGGGGGGGGGGCCTTCCCACTGCCTCTGCAGGCCTGCCGGGCCACCGGGATGGGCGCACCTGTGCTAAACGCAGACGCACGGGCCAGGCTCAGCTGCCGCCTGATTACATACACTCAAAGCCTGCCACTGATGCAGGCACCTGAGCAGGTGCTCACAGGAAGTCACCCGATGATGTCACAATGTCCTGGGCCCAGGCTATATAAGGGGCTGCAGCCAGGGCTCTGCCTGCCAGTCCGCTGGCAGCTCTCCAGGGGAGGGATGCTGCTGCTCTTTCTCTTGCAAACATGAGGGAAAGTGGTCCGGCCATGGATTTTTTTTTGCGACACAGCAACTGGGTAGGGTAGCGCTAGTAGAGTTCATCCAAAGCAAAATTTAATAGGAAAAAAAAAATCGTTTTTTTGGTCGTTTTTTTTTTTTTTTTTCCCCTCCTACCTTCTATTCATGCCTGTTTTGGGGTTCTTATAGCCAGGTGAAATACAGACTCACTTAATAAATGACACAGATGCACAAAGAAGGCAGACTTGACTTGAAACAATGTTTTTATTGAGGATTTTAACTGTATCCTGCACCCAGCAGTAGCAGCACAGAAATAGAGCGCACAGCAGGCAGGACAAATCAGCACTTTCTACTGGGAAATTCACTTTGCAGAGGAGCACTTGCTTTCTCCACTTGACTTCACTTCACTTTGTTAGTCAGCTGGGTTTTGATCTGTTTTTTGACACCAGACAGGGCCCGTTCAGACTGCACGCGTTTCCAGCCGCGTTTTGGAAACGCGTGCAGGAGGCAGACACGCACGACATCCGACAGTGCATAGAGTGCACTGTCTGATGTTCACACTGCATGCGTTCCGGGAACGCATGCTGCGCCCAGATTTTGTCAAAACGCGCGGCTGTCCCATTCACTTTTCAGTGATGGGATCAGCCACGCAACGCACACAAACGCGGATGGCGTGCGTTCCGCATGCATGGCCATCCGCATTTGCGATCTGAACGGGCCCTAAGAGAGAGTAGTGCACCGGTCCTGGAGGTACTGCAATGGGAATTAAGGCTAACTACCTTCGAAAGGCAGCGCACAGGACAGCACTGCACGGCACAGCCGGCTACCGGCTGCCAGGGGGGGGGGGGCCCTTCCCACTGCCTCTGCAGGCCTGCCGGGCCACCGGGATGGGCGCACCTGTGCTAAACGCAGACGCACGGGCCAGGCTCAGCTGCCGCCTGATTACATACACTCAAAGCCTGCCACTGATGCAGGCACCTGAGCAGGTGCTCACAGGAAGTCACCCGATGATGTCACAATGTCCTGGGCCCAGGCTATATAAGGGGCTGCAGCCAGGGCTCTGCCTGCCAGTCCGCTGGCAGCTCTCCAGGGGAGGGATGCTGCTGCTCTTTCTCTTGCAAACATGAGGGAAAGTGGTCCGGCCATGGATTTTTTTTGCGACACAGCAACTGGGTAGGGTAGCGCTAGTAGAGTTCATCCAAAGCAAAATTTAATAGGAAAAAAAAAATCGTTTTTTTGGTCGTTTTTTTTTTTTTTTTCCCCTCCTACCTTCTATTCATGCCTGTTTTGGGGTTCTTATAGCCAGGTGAAATACAGACTCACTTAATAAATGACACAGATGCACAAAGAAGGCAGACTTGACTTGAAACAATGTTTTTATTGAGGATTTTAACTGTATCCTGCACCCAGCAGTAGCAGCACAGAAATAGAGCGCACAGCAGGCAGGACAAATCAGCACTTTCTACTGGGAAATTCACTTTGCAGAGGAGCACTTGCTTTCTCCACTTGACTTCACTTCACTTTGTTAGTCAGCTGGGTTTTGATCTGTTTTTTGACACCAGACAGGGCCCGTTCAGACTGCACGCGTTTCCAGCCGCGTTTTGGAAACGCGTGCAGGAGGCAGACACGCACGACATCCGACAGTGCATAGAGTGCACTGTCTGATGTTCACACTGCATGCGTTCCGGGAACGCATGCTGCGCCCAGATTTTGTCAAAACGCGCGGCTGTCCCATTCACTTTTCAGTGATGGGATCAGCCACGCAACGCACACAAACGCGGATGGCGTGCGTTCCGCATGCATGGCCATCCGCATTTGCGATCTGAACGGGCCCTAAGAGAGAGTAGTGCACCGGTCCTGGAGGTACTGCAATGGGAATTAAGGCTAACTACCTTCGAAAGGCAGCGCACAGGACAGCACTGCACGGCACAGCCGGCTACCGGCTGCCAGGGGGGGGGGGGGCCCTTCCCACTGCCTCTGCAGGCCTGCCGGGCCACCGGGATGGGCGCACCTGTGCTAAACGCAGACGCACGGGCCAGGCTCAGCTGCCGCCTGATTACATACACTCAAAGCCTGCCACTGATGCAGGCACCTGAGCAGGTGCTCACAGGAAGTCACCCGATGATGTCACAATGTCCTGGGCCCAGGCTATATAAGGGGCTGCAGCCAGGGCTCTGCCTGCCAGTCCGCTGGCAGCTCTCCAGGGGAGGGATGCTGCTGCTCTTTCTCTTGCAAACATGAGGGAAAGTGGTCCGGCCATGGATTTTTTTTGCGACACAGCAACTGGGTAGGGTAGCGCTAGTAGAGTTCATCCAAAGCAAAATTTAATAGGAAAAAAAAAATCGTTTTTTTGGTCGTTTTTTTTTTTTTTTCCCCTCCTACCTTCTATTCATGCCTGTTTTGGGGTTCTTATAGCCAGGTGAAATACAGACTCACTTAATAAATGACACAGATGCACAAAGAAGGCAGACTTGACTTGAAACAATGTTTTTATTGAGGATTTTAACTGTATCCTGCACCCAGCAGTAGCAGCACAGAAATAGAGCGCACAGCAGGCAGGACAAATCAGCACTTTCTACTGGGAAATTCACTTTGCAGAGGAGCACTTGCTTTCTCCACTTGACTTCACTTCACTTTGTTAGTCAGCTGGGTTTTGATCTGTTTTTTGACACCAGACAGGGCCCGTTCAGACTGCACGCGTTTCCAGCCGCGTTTTGGAAACGCGTGCAGGAGGCAGACACGCACGACATCCGACAGTGCATAGAGTGCACTGTCTGATGTTCACACTGCATGCGTTCCGGGAACGCATGCTGCGCCCAGATTTTGTCAAAACGCGCGGCTGTCCCATTCACTTTTCAGTGATGGGATCAGCCACGCAACGCACACAAACGCGGATGGCGTGCGTTCCGCATGCATGGCCATCCGCATTTGCGATCTGAACGGGCCCTAAGAGAGAGTAGTGCACCGGTCCTGGAGGTACTGCAATGGGAATTAAGGCTAACTACCTTCGAAAGGCAGCGCACAGGACAGCACTGCACGGCACAGCCGGCTACCGGCTGCCAGGGGGGGGGGGGGGGCCTTCCCACTGCCTCTGCAGGCCTGCCGGGCCACCGGGATGGGCGCACCTGTGCTAAACGCAGACGCACGGGCCAGGCTCAGCTGCCGCCTGATTACATACACTCAAAGCCTGCCACTGATGCAGGCACCTGAGCAGGTGCTCACAGGAAGTCACCCGATGATGTCACAATGTCCTGGGCCCAGGCTATATAAGGGGCTGCAGCCAGGGCTCTGCCTGCCAGTCCGCTGGCAGCTCTCCAGGGGAGGGATGCTGCTGCTCTTTCTCTTGCAAACATGAGGGAAAGTGGTCCGGCCATGGATTTTTTTTGCGACACAGCAACTGGGTAGGGTAGCGCTAGTAGAGTTCATCCAAAGCAAAATTTAATAGGAAAAAAAAAATCGTTTTTTTGGTCGTTTTTTTTTTTTTTTTTCCCCTCCTACCTTCTATTCATGCCTGTTTTGGGGTTCTTATAGCCAGGTGAAATACAGACTCACTTAATAAATGACACAGATGCACAAAGAAGGCAGACTTGACTTGAAACAATGTTTTTATTGAGGATTTTAACTGTATCCTGCACCCAGCAGTAGCAGCACAGAAATAGAGCGCACAGCAGGCAGGACAAATCAGCACTTTCTACTGGGAAATTCACTTTGCAGAGGAGCACTTGCTTTCTCCACTTGACTTCACTTCACTTTGTTAGTCAGCTGGGTTTTGATCTGTTTTTTGACACCAGACAGGGCCCGTTCAGACTGCACGCGTTTCCAGCCGCGTTTTGGAAACGCGTGCAGGAGGCAGACACGCACGACATCCGACAGTGCATAGAGTGCACTGTCTGATGTTCACACTGCATGCGTTCCGGGAACGCATGCTGCGCCCAGATTTTGTCAAAACGCGCGGCTGTCCCATTCACTTTTCAGTGATGGGATCAGCCACGCAACGCACACAAACGCGGATGGCGTGCGTTCCGCATGCATGGCCATCCGCATTTGCGATCTGAACGGGCCCTAAGAGAGAGTAGTGCACCGGTCCTGGAGGTACTGCAATGGGAATTAAGGCTAACTACCTTCGAAAGGCAGCGCACAGGACAGCACTGCACGGCACAGCCGGCTACCGGCTGCCAGGGGGGGGGGGGGCCCTTCCCACTGCCTCTGCAGGCCTGCCGGGCCACCGGGATGGGCGCACCTGTGCTAAACGCAGACGCACGGGCCAGGCTCAGCTGCCGCCTGATTACATACACTCAAAGCCTGCCACTGATGCAGGCACCTGAGCAGGTGCTCACAGGAAGTCACCCGATGATGTCACAATGTCCTGGGCCCAGGCTATATAAGGGGCTGCAGCCAGGGCTCTGCCTGCCAGTCCGCTGGCAGCTCTCCAGGGGAGGGATGCTGCTGCTCTTTCTCTTGCAAACATGAGGGAAAGTGGTCCGGCCATGGATTTTTTTTGCGACACAGCAACTGGGTAGGGTAGCGCTAGTAGAGTTCATCCAAAGCAAAATTTAATAGGAAAAAAAAAATCGTTTTTTTGGTCGTTTTTTTTTTTTTTTTCCCCTCCTACCTTCTATTCATGCCTGTTTTGGGGTTCTTATAGCCAGGTGAAATACAGACTCACTTAATAAATGACACAGATGCACAAAGAAGGCAGACTTGACTTGAAACAATGTTTTTATTGAGGATTTTAACTGTATCCTGCACCCAGCAGTAGCAGCACAGAAATAGAGCGCACAGCAGGCAGGACAAATCAGCACTTTCTACTGGGAAATTCACTTTGCAGAGGAGCACTTGCTTTCTCCACTTGACTTCACTTCACTTTGTTAGTCAGCTGGGTTTTGATCTGTTTTTTGACACCAGACAGGGCCCGTTCAGACTGCACGCGTTTCCAGCCGCGTTTTGGAAACGCGTGCAGGAGGCAGACACGCACGACATCCGACAGTGCATAGAGTGCACTGTCTGATGTTCACACTGCATGCGTTCCGGGAACGCATGCTGCGCCCAGATTTTGTCAAAACGCGCGGCTGTCCCATTCACTTTTCAGTGATGGGATCAGCCACGCAACGCACACAAACGCGGATGGCATGCGTTCCGCATGCATGGCCATCCGCATTTGCGATCTGAACGGGCCCTAAGAGAGAGTAGTGCACCGGTCCTGGAGGTACTGCAATGGGAATTAAGGCTAACTACCTTCGAAAGGCAGCGCACAGGACAGCACTGCACGGCACAGCCGGCTACCGGCTGCCAGGGGGGGGGGGGGGCCTTCCCACTGCCTCTGCAGGCCTGCCGGGCCACCGGGATGGGCGCACCTGTGCTAAACGCAGACGCACGGGCCAGGCTCAGCTGCCGCCTGATTACATACACTCAAAGCCTGCCACTGATGCAGGCACCTGAGCAGGTGCTCACAGGAAGTCACCCGATGATGTCACAATGTCCTGGGCCCAGGCTATATAAGGGGCTGCAGCCAGGGCTCTGCCTGCCAGTCCGCTGGCAGCTCTCCAGGGGAGGGATGCTGCTGCTCTTTCTCTTGCAAACATGAGGGAAAGTGGTCCGGCCATGGATTTTTTTTGCGACACAGCAACTGGGTAGGGTAGCACTAGTAGAGTTCATCCAAAGCAAAATTTAATAGGAAAAAAAAAATCGTTTTTTTGGTCGTTTTTTTTTTTTTTTTTCCCCTCCTACCTTCTATTCATGCCTGTTTTGGGGTTCTTATAGCCAGGTGAAATACAGACTCACTTAATAAATGACACAGATGCACAAAGAAGGCAGACTTGACTTGAAACAATGTTTTTATTGAGGATTTTAACTGTATCCTGCACCCAGCAGTAGCAGCACAGAAATAGAGCGCACAGCAGGCAGGACAAATCAGCACTTTCTACTGGGAAATTCACTTTGCAGAGGAGCACTTGCTTTCTCCACTTGACTTCACTTCACTTTGTTAGTCAGCTGGGTTTTGATCTGTTTTTTGACACCAGACAGGGCCCGTTCAGACTGCACGCGTTTCCAGCCGCGTTTTGGAAACGCGTGCAGGAGGCAGACACGCACGACATCCGACAGTGCATAGAGTGCACTGTCTGATGTTCACACTGCATGCGTTCCGGGAACGCATGCTGCGCCCAGATTTTGTCAAAACGCACGGCTGTCCCATTCACTTTTCAGTGATGGGATCAGCCACGCAACGCACACAAACGCGGATGGCGTGCGTTCCGCATGCATGGCCATCCGCATTTGCGATCTGAACGGGCCCTAAGAGAGAGTAGTGCACCGGTCCTGGAGGTACTGCAATGGGAATTAAGGCTAACTACCTTCGAAAGGCAGCGCACAGGACAGCACTGCACGGCACAGCCGGCTACCGGCTGCCAGGGGGGGGGGGGGGGGCCTTCCCACTGCCTCTGCAGGCCTGCCGGGCCACCGGGATGGGCGCACCTGTGCTAA
>NW_027152720.1:12500-28464 GCF_040937935.1 Hyperolius riggenbachi
GCAGTTGGAATATTCAAGGTCTGAATGCTTCAGCATTTGGAACCAAAATAAATGACCCAGATTTTGAAGAAAAACTAAGAAAGGTGGACATACAGATCCTCCTAGAGACATGGACCCAGACAGAGGAGGAGTCATCAGTACCCATCGGTTATCTGGAATTCTCTGTGGTAGCCCAGAAACACAAATATATCAAGCAGGGTTGCTGCTCAGGAGGGATTAAAATCTGGTATAAGGAAGAGCTACAGGAATACACCAAACCAGTCAAGAGAGGGAACAGCCACATCTGGTTAAAGTTAAGCAGCTCCATCATCTCCTCTCAGACCGACATTTACCTCTGTGCAGCATATATTGCACTAGCAGAATCACCATATTTTAACCCAGAGAGCTACCAAGTCGTACAAAGGGAGGCTGCCCACTTCCAAACCTTGGGGAAAATACTTATCTACGGTGACCTAAATGCCAGAACTGGAACAGAAAAAGACTACCTCACCTCAGATGGCAATTTCTATATATTTGGACTTGAGACCCAGTACCCTGAAACCATACAGAGCGATAGAAACAGCTATGACAGCAGACAATAAGTATGGAAAACAACTGCTGAATCTCTGCAGAGGTCTCGGACTTCACATCCTTAATGGCTGAACCAAGGGGGACTCTCTAGGGAGATGCACACTAAAGTCCCATGTAGGTAGTAGTGTGGTGGACTATGCCATCAGTGACATGGATCCTGCAACCATCCGTTCCTTCATAGTTACCCCACAATCACATCTGTCAGATCACAACCAAATCCTACTATACATCAATTCCTCAAGCAAACCTTCTGTACAACAACATCATGTTGGCCTGTATAACCTGCCACCCACCTTCAAATGGTCCAGAGAATCAACAACAAAGTATAAGGAGTCCCTCAACAGACCAGAGGTAATACAGCTGCTTCTAGACTATCAAACTTATTCCTATAACCCTAACCAACTAGGGGTGCAACAAGCAGCAAAGGACCTTAACCAAATATTACACACCATTGCAGGAATGGCTGAAATAAGGACCACCCAAAAGAGACAATCAAAGAAAAACACAAATAAATGGTTTGACTGTGATTGCAGGTCATTAAGAAACAACTTACGTGCAATATCAAACAAAAAACACAGGTATCCAAATAACTTAGAATTGAGGGCGGCACATGATACCATCCAACGCCAATATAAAGTGACCCTTAAAAAGAAAAAACACAAAACCACATCAAAAGTCGACTCTAACGGCTTGAAGAATCTCTGCAAGACAACTCCTTTTTGGGAGACCTGGAAACAAATTGGCAAAAAACCCAAACAAAATAACCAACACATCCAAAATGGCCAAGCCTGGCTACAACACTTCGAAGACCTATACAGAGATATTCCTATAAACAAACTCAGCCCAGAACAAACACAAATAATCAACAAATTAAAGAACATGGAGGAGAAGGTGAAAGTTTTTCAAAACCCACTTGACACACCTTTCACATTGCAGGAAATAAAAGAGAAGATAAAAATCGTGCAAGGAAAAAAAGCTTGCGGCACAGACGGAATCCTATCAGAAATGATCATATCTGGCTCCCCAGAAATCCACGCAGCAATATGGAAACTATTCAATCTGGCCCTGTACTCTGGTCACTTTCCTGAAGTCTGGAATGAAGGACTCATAACTCCCATTTACAAGAGCGGAGATCGCTATGACCCAGCCAACTACAGAGGCATCTGTGTGAGCAGCACACTGAGAAAACTGTTCAACAGCATCCTGAATAAGAGAATCCTCACCTTTCTCACCCAGCACAATGTTCTCAGTAAAAGTTAAGCAGGATTTGTACCGAACCATCGCACCACAGACCACATCTACACCCTGCACACCCTTATCAAGCACCATGTACATAGACGAAGGAAGGGAAAAATATTTGCCTGCTTCGTGGACTTTAAAAAGGCTTTTCACTCAGTATGGCACCCAGGTTTGTTCCTGAGACTCCTAGAGCGCAGAATAGGAGGGAAAACCTAGGATGTCATCAAGAGCTTATACACAGGGAACAAGTGCAGTGTGAAAGTTAATGGGAAAAGAACACCTTTCTTCCCCCAGACCCGGGGGGTAAGACAGGGCTGCAGCCTGAGTCCAACACTTTTCAACATATATATCAATAAATTGGCCTCTGCCCTAGAGGACTCACCAGCACCAGGACTCTCACTACATGACACAACAGTGAAGTTCTTACTGTATGCAGATGACCGCCTATTGCTGTCACCAACTGAAGGTCTACAAGACAGCCTGAAAATCCTGGAGAAATTTAGCACAACTTGGGCACTCCCCATTAATCTAAAGAAAACTAAAACCATGGTGTTCCAGAGGAAAAACAGGTCAGCGCAGAGCCCATCCTTTTATACTCAATGACTGTGAAATCAGCAGAACTGATAAATATACCTACCTCGGTCTGGAAATCAACCAATCGGGAAGCCTTAAGTCAGCCATGGAGGCCCTAAAAGCTAAAGCATGCCAAACGCTTGCAAATCCTGGCTTGTTATCCCTTATAAAGATTAGATCTCCCACTGCTCTCTTACATACAGTCAATTGCAATTTCTTCATGTATTATTCACCCTATACCTGTAATACAGCCATGCATGTTTTTTTAAGATCTATGTACATATACATATGCTTTGTAAAATGCAAAATTCTGTTCAATAAACTTTTTTGTTAAAAAAAAAAAAAAAAAGCATGCCGAACGTTCTATGCCAACAGCAAAGAACTATACCACCTCAAACGACCAGTAAAGGTCTGGATGAAACTATTTGACAGTGTCATCACCCCAAATATACTGCAACCAGGGACACATACTTTAAAGAGAATCTGTATTGTTAAAAATCGCACAAAAGTAAACATACCAGTGCGTTAGGGGACATCTCCTATTACCCTCTGACACAATTTCACCGCTCCTCGCCGCATTAAGTGGTTAAAAACAGTTTTAAAAAGTTTGTTTATAAACAAACAAAATGGCCACCAAAACAGGAAGTGGGTTGATGTACAGTATGTCCACACATAGAAAATACATCCATACACAAGCAGGCTGTATACAGCCTTCCTTTTGAATCTCGAGATCATTTGTGTGTTTCTTTCACTCTGTTCTCATGCACTGAAGTTTCAGGCTGCTCGTTTCTTCCTGCAAACAGCTTTGCCCTTGTTTATAATTCTTCAGTATGTGAAAGCCCAGCCAGCTCAGAGGACGATTTATCCAGCTTGTAAAAGATAAGAGAGAAGAGAGAAGCTGCTCTAATCCTAAATAACACACCGCAGTGTGCAGAGAGGGGCCTCGAGGGGGGAGATGCATCACAGAACCACAACACTGAAGAACTTGGCAGCCTTCCAGACACAGGCCGACAAGTCTGACAAGAGAGAGATAAGTTGATTTATTACAGAGACAGTGATAGTATAAAGTGCTGCAGTTAGCCAGAACACATTAGAATAGCTTTTTGAACTTGTAGGATGATAAAAAACAGGATGCAATTTTTGTTACGGAGTCTCTTTAAGAAATTGTTGGAACTATTCCCAGACTTTCTTACATTAGAAGATGAGAGAAAAACATATATCCTACTGGGAGAAGAGGAATCCACAGTGACAATCGCTGCACACACTATGCCACAGCATGCCACAGACTGAGAGGAGCATAACGGAACTGTAAACCTAAAAAGGTCTACAGACTGCTTAGCCATTGTCCTCCTACCCCACCCCCTTTCATGTCCCCCTTTTTCCCCTTGCTTTGGCAATACCTGTATGAATCTTGGTCATGCCAATAAAGCTATATTTGATTTGATTTGATCTCACCTCCTCTCAGCAAGGAAAGCTGTCATTACTTAGCCTGGACGATCTGGCCGTAGCTGTCCACATCCTGTGCTTCAGATATCCACGCAGTGCTGCTTTAATGTTGTCACCCCAGGGCTTCTGTCCCTGTTGCTGAGCCCGCCATATTATTGTATCCCCGCAGCTAAAACAACGTCCTCTGATTGGTCCACAGCTCAGGCTCATAGCAAAAAGTCACGCAGCAGCTGGCAGCCCCGCCCCCGGTCAGAGCACACACACAGATTAATTACGGACACTGCAGTGAGGCTTACGGACTTTACGGGCAGACAAAATTAGCACATTATTTACGGACAATCCGTAAATTTACTGACGGTTGGCAACACTGCTGGGATATTGTGTTTTGTTTTTTTTTTTCTCCTAATATTGTAAGTACATTATTGAATTTGTATGTGTGTGGGCATAAAGTGTTGACCCCCCATTAGTTTCCTTACACTATAGAGATGAAGTGGATTGCAAGATTGTAGTAATTTTAAAACAAACATGTGACAAAGAAAAAATTAATGTGATGCTGAAGCCAAGAAAATCTTATGCTATAATGAATTAGCAAAGAAAAGAGTCTCATATTTTTTATTTTCAGTTATATAGCTCATTTTTAATAACATTGCATCATTCTGTCATAATTGCAATTACAAACCACACACCACACTGGCCCATATGCAATTAACTTTTTCACATGAGTTTTCTCCTAGGTGATCTTTACACAACCCGTCCTAAAATGCCTTTCAAGCCACCAGCAAGCAAGAAAATACTGAGAATAAATTTGCTAGCACTTTTTCACCAACTTTTGGGTACTTTTTCATTTGTAAAATGCTACAAAACTAGAGAAGATGAAAATTATCTCTCAGGCCCTGTTCACATTACAAAAGTGGAGGGCCGTGCGTTCGGAACGCAACGCATACGAACGCATGCACGCCATCCGCATTTGTATGTGTTGCGTAGCTGATCCCATTCACTGAAGTGAATGGGTCAGCCGCGCGTTTCTGGAAAAAACGTGTGCAGCATGCGTTCCCGGACTGCGCTGGTCCGGAATGCATGCAGTGTGAACATCAGACAGTGCAGTCTATGCACTGTCTGATGTCCTGCGTGTAGGCCTCCTGCACGCGTTCCCGAAACGCGGCTGGAAACCTGTGTAGTGTGAACGGGGCCTTAGGAGATAACTCGGGTGAAAAAGTGAATTGCATATGGGCCCCTGTATTTTAAACTATGAAGCAGCACTAATGCGAACACAGTGAATACAGCGCAGGAGATTTGGGCACAGCAGGCGCCACCATAGGCTGCAATAGGAACTACGGCTATAGCAGGCACAGGGAGTAACTTTGGCGCCGTCAGAAGACTGAGCTGAAGTTACTTTTAAAACACAATAATTCGGCTACCGGCAATAGCTGGAAGCCAAATTATTTAATTTCCCACTATCCATGGCGGCCTGGAGGGGGAATAGTATTTAACACGGCCGGGACTTGTGCAACAGCAGGATCAGCCATATACCGGCTGTATCCTGCGCCCAAGTCTCCCGCGCCGATTCCTCTCGTACGCTTACTAATAACCCTTTGAACTCCCATGCAGGAAAACCTTATCTGAAGCTCTGTCTCATTGTTTCTTTGATGTATAAGTGCTTCAGGAAGTAGGACTGTCTCACACTTGAGTTGGGTCAGAGAGTTCAGAGCAGCTTTTTTGCATGGATAACTAAAGATTCTTAAAGAGACTCTGAAGCAAGATTAAAAATCGCTTTTTACCTTATATTCAACCTGGGCATGTTTGCCCCTGCTAAAACGCCGCTATCCCGCGGCAGAACGAGGGGTCTTTAACCCCCCAAATCCTCCCCCCCCCCCCCCCCTTGCAAGATCCACAACGTTCTTGGTCGTGGTTTTTGCTGCTCATGGAGGCAGAGCTATGAGCCGCAGCTCTGCCTCCATGCGCCATCTATCAGCCGGCGGATCTCCGCCTCTCCCCGCCCCTCTCAGTGAAAGAAGACTGGGAGAGGCGGTGATCAGCGCTGATAGATGTGCTGAGTGGCAGAGCTACAGTCATTAGCTCTGCCTCAACAGGAAGCGCTCCCCGGGCACCACAAAGGGGATTTGGGGGGTAAAGACCCCTCGTTCTGCTGCGGGATAGCGGCATTTTAACGGGCAAACATGCCCATGTTGAATATAAGGTAAAAAGCGATTTTTAATCTCGTGTCAGTCTCTTTAATTTTTCCTGTACTGGAAACAATACGAGACTCTGTTCTTTGCTACTAATGTTCTATTCCTTAGCTGTACTACACACACAATTCATTAGATCATAAGTTTATTTTCACTTCAGATTCCCTTTAAAGCGACATTCACAGTGGTGCGTTGCGGTGCATTGGACAATAAATTTGTGTGAAAGGAGAGGGCTGGCTGGCACTCTGTTTATTGCAAATAGGAACACACTGCTGTGCAGAGTGGCTCCACCTGTGCAGTATAATGTGCTCAGGGTGTAGAAATGAGTCATATGAATAAACAGATGGGAGCAAAGATATCTGGCACTATTATACAGATTTATTGTCAGCAAGATGCAAACAAAGTGCTTGTGCATAAGCTTGACTTCACAATAATTGTATTTGTGCAAATGTGGCAATTCTCATTGGTATACAAACATGCATGATGCATGAAAGTCATTAAATACTTATCATTGCTGGTGAGCATGTGATTGGGGGAGAGGTCCACACTGGGAGCCGTTTTTGCACCTCTTTGCTACCACTGTGGCCCTCTCCCCACCATGTGCTCCCCAACAAGTATTGAATGAAATCCGTTGGCATAATGTGATGCATGCAGCACAGTACTGCATAAGGTGCACGATAACAGTTGCAGTGAAGCACATTTTGTATATACTGTATGCTTCACATCACACTTATGATGCGCAATGCGGCTTTTCCCCTCTGTCGCGGACCTGCTTTGCAGGATGGGCAACGCCGCAGTGTGATAATACACTAAAAGTTAGATACTTGTCTATGCTCAAAAACAAAGCTTTTTGCCACATTTATCTTATGCAATGGACTCGTATTTTATTCATTTTTATTTTTTTCAGAATGTAATATTTTATTTCTGTAATTTCAGGGCCACAATGTTCACATTCGCTCCAAAGAAGGCAAAATAGTCTGTTTGGGTACTGTCCATGGGAATGTGGATATCCATGCTTTGGCTCATAGTGTAAGCACAATTTTGTTCTTTATTACACATTTATACATCACTGACTTATTTTCTGTTGCACTTTATTTTGTGTATTTATGTAGTGCCATCATATTGGTAGTGCTTAATAGGATACATACAAAGAATCACATCTGTCCTGTCTTTCAAAGAAAAATGAGAAAGTATTCTAGGTTTAACCTCTTCATTAGCTGAACTACTTAAACTGCCATGTTCATATACTTTTAAGTCCTAAAGTTCAAAAACATTTCTCACAGGGAACCACAAAAATAAGGCTTTTTTTGGGGCAAGGGGGTCCTTGGCAGTATAAATTGTACAAAAAAATATAAATCAATAAATACCAGTTAGATCTTGAAGGATCACTCTCATGAGAAATATGTAACATTTAAAATACGTTGAAATTGATACTGTATTTTTCGGACTATAAGATACTCCGGTATATAAGACGCACCTAGGTTTAGAGAGCAAAAATCAGGAAAAAAAAATACTAAACTTGGTGCATTACACTTTACTAACCTCTGATGCCCACCAGATATGCTACACTAAACATTAAACCCTGCTGCTGCCTCCCCAGGCTACACTACACTTGCAGTGAAAGTGCTCACCTTCTCCTGCTGTCGCACTCCTCCCTTCCGGTCAGCTTGCTGCTTCACTCTTGCTTCCGGACCTCCACGCTTGCTTCATGACCTCCTAGGGCGCCGTACTTCATACATCACAACCCAAGCCGCTGCGCTCCTCTTCCTCTAAATCTCCGTCTACAGACGCTGCATCCTTGTGCTGTTACTGTGTGATCTAGTGGCGCATATGTTCCGGGGTGACATGTGACGTGCACCGTTAGGTCACACAGTAATGTCAACAGTAATGAAGGACGCCATAACGTCCTTCATTAGGAAGGACACCATAACTAGGAAGGCCGGTTTGTGTACAGAAGAAGGATGTGGTGGTTACAGATGGAGACTTAGAGGAAAAGTAGCGCTGCAGGCTGGGGTTGTGATGTATGAAGAACGGCGCGAATGCATCATAAATTACTTTTTTCCTATGTTGCTGTTATTTACAGTGGGTAGTAAGAAATTGACAGAATTTGACTAGTCCATTTCCTCATGGAGGATTATCCGTACTTCCTTTGTTCTCCACAAAAGCCCTGCTTGGAAAAAATTGATTGAAAGATGTCAGTTGGCCTCCCTGCTTGTTTGAACACTATTTTACCAGTTGGACTGAGCCCTTCTGCTCAGTGAAGTGTTCTTGAAAATTAAAGACTATACAGAGGAGATGAGGCGATGCAGAGGAGACGAGGAGATGGACTAATCCACAACCTGTCAGCTTTGTAAGAAAACCAGTCAAATTTGTCGGACTTTGCATATCTATTCAGCCTAGGCTAAGTATCACTGGGAGGGAAAGGCAGCCAGGGCAAGGATAGATTCAATATACAACAATGGCCTCAATTCACTAAGAGTTTAGACTAGTCTACAGATGGTTTTTAGTCTACTGATGGTTTGTTCGGTTGCATCAAAGGGGAATTCACTATTACCAAATGTTTTAGACCTGTTATTAGACCTGGTCTAAACCATTTGGTAATTAGGTGGGTAAAGCGGGAAATGATCAAAAGATGCAATTCACAAACTTACATCCTTCTCTGATGAACTCTCCTCTGCATACAATTAAACTCTTGCATAATTAGTTCAAAAGGTTCCATCCTCACATCTAAAATACCTCACAGAATTACTTTACCCACAGAAATCCGCTGGTCTAATCTCTGTCAGAAAAAGTGGGCGTGGTTACTCCTTGGTTTGCCTTTGTGAATTGTGTAATTACTGAATGTTAGACCAGGTCTAAAAACAGGTCTAAAGGGGCCCATACACCTAACGATTTTCCCGCCAATATACAGCCGTTTCGATCAGTGATCAAAACGGCTGTGAAATCGCCGAGCACACTGAAATCGATCGTTCCCATCGATTCCCGTCGACCCATCTGTGCAGAAGATTTTTCTCGGTCGCCAGTAGGTCGGGAGTGCGCCGTTAGCGGCGTTCGAATGCCCGACGACCGACGCAATACAGCGGGTATACATTACCTGCTCCGGACGGCGCGAGTCCCCTGGTCTTCTTCTCCGCTTCGGGCTCCAGACCGTTTCTTCTCCGCTTTGGGCTCCAGAGCTACACAGAACTTCCTGTCCCAGCAGGAAGTTTAAACAGTAGAGCGCCCTCTACTGTTTAAACTTCCCCTGGACAGGAAGTTCAGTAGCCGGAGCGGAGAAGAAGACAGCGGGGACTCGCGCCGGCCGGAACAGGTAATGTATGCAGGGGGGGGGGGCTGCAGCTCCACAGATTGTGATCGGTTTCAGGCTGAAATCTATTCACAATCTGTTTGCAGTAAAGTTGGCCATACGATCTCTCTATGATCAGATTCGATCAGAACGGGATCTATCTGTTGGTGGAATCTGATGGCAAATTGACCAGTATATGGCCACCTTAAAACATTACACCAAACCATCAGTAGACTAAAAACCATCTGTAGACTAGTCTAAGCTGCTTAGTGATTTGAGGCCAATATATGAAGGGTTTCTGATGCTGAAACCAGGAAAATTGCCATAAAAGTGGGTAGCCTAAATAATTGACTGCATTATACATCACTTTGCATTATGCATCTCATTGCAGACTGATAGGATTTTGGAAAATCTGCCTATTTATAATCTAGTGAACTTTGAAGTGCAAATAATAGTCATGCAAACAGCTATGATGTATTATTCTCTGGATTGGGACACAAATGCAATATTAGGGCTGGTTCAGACGGACGCTTGCGGAGCGTTTACCGCAAGCGTTCGGAACGTCGCGGTAAACGCTTGCATTCAAGTGAATGGGAGCGTTTACACTGAGCTTTTGCACGCTTTTACCCGAACGCGGCGTTCGGGTCCCGATTTTTGTTAGCGTTCGAGCTGCCCCTGGAAGCGACATGTAGCTTCCAGGGAGCGGCCAACCGCGACGGCTAATGTTCCCCTAGGGGAAAAAAAACCGAGACCGCATCAGAACGCGACCGAAGGCTACTGAAAGCCTGACCGCACAGCCGCCGCAACGCCCCCAGACGCGACGCCTCGCAGACGTCCGTCTGAACCAGCCCTTACTATGCTAAAAAAATACACTATGATCAGTTGCAGAGCAAGGGGTTGTGTTTTTTTTTTTTTTATACGTTTCTCTCTCTACAGGTCAGCTCCACTCCCAGCCAGTGATTTAACACTCTGCAAGTCTCCAGGGATCCATACCTCTTTTTTATGCTCCTGAGTCCGAATGCAGCCATAATATTTTAAAAATGTTCTCCTCTGCCCTCAGGAGCAGGAGGGTTGCCATAGTGACCAGTAAACACTTCGGTGCGGCTTTGCAGAGTTCATGTAAATGCCAAAATCTGTGCCAACCTTCTTGATCCCAAAGAGCAGCAGAGTATATTAAATTATGGACAGGCTGTGGGTTGCACACAGGGCGTATAAAGAGATATAGGTCTCTGGACACCTGCAGTTTATTCACTCATAGACCAGGAGAGGAACTGAGCTGTGGGGAGAGAAACCTACAGTATCTTCGTGCTAGAAAAGCCAATAGTAGAATATTGGTAACCTTATGGATAACTTCATATCTGCGTCACACATACCTTTTTAAAGAAAAAAAAAAAAGTTAGATTTTCTCTTCTTGTATTAAACATGTATAAAATACATAATATGTGTCACAGAAAGTTCAAATATCACAATTATCAGTATCACAGTAGATATAATTGTTGATGCCCCTCTACGTAATAATAAAAAAAAGCTCTCCTATTTTAAAGGACCACTACCACGAAACATTACATTTTCAAACACCCCCACAGTAGTTACAGCAATCATACAGAATATTCACAGTGTAATTTATTTCAATGTATTGCATGGCCCTTTAAAGATCCATATAACACTGTATACTGTATACATCACTCCTTGCATTCCCACTGACGGACTTCTGCATCTATAAACCCATCATAGGGGAAGCCTTATCAGTAGTTGTAAACAAACAAGTAACTATGGTATAATCCTTCCTGTGCCCCAGCTTTCTAACTGCCATAAACCCTCATGAAAACCCCCGAGCTGACAAGGTCCTTGCAGCCCCCACTCTCTGCCTGAAAAGCATTGTGAAGAGATTTAGCAGCTCTGCGTCTGCGAATCATTACAAGCAGCGAGTAGACTGGTCGAGGAGAGCAGCGCCGAGGTATCTTATTACACAGCCATGTCCCGCGCTGTAGTGAGAGCTGTCTCACAATGCTTTTCAGGCAGAGAGTGGGGGCTGCAAGGACCTTGTCAGCTCGGGGGTTTTCATGAGGGTTTATGGCAGTTAGAAAGCTGGGGCACAGGAAGGATTATACCATAGTTACTTGTTTGTTTACAACTACTGATAAGGCTTCCCCTATGATGGGTTTATAGATGCAGAAGTCCGTCAGTGGGAATGCAAGGAGTGATGTATACAGTATACAGTGTTATATGGATCTTTAAAGGGCCATGCAATACATTGAAATAAATTACACTGTGAATATTCTGTATGATTGCTGTAACTACTGTGGGGGTGTTTGAAAATGTAATGTTTCGTGGTAGTGGTCCTTTAAAATCAAATCAAAAATCAGACTTCACCAATTGATTTTATGTTATTGGTACATATATTCTTTTGTATTTAAAGTGTAAATACAACAAAATATCCCTCTATACTGAATCTAATTAAAAATTAACTTTTATTAGTCGATTAAAAGAAGGTCTGACTGACACTATACATACTCTAAAGTATTGCAGGGCCTACTTCGTCAGTATTGGAGAGGTCACTAAGTAACCCAGGCCCAGTGGCAATACCAAAAAATTATTTAAAATCACACAACCCCCACCAAACAACCTGAACGGAGCTTTTTCAAGGGTAAAGTGACATAAAAGTGCAATTAGTGATAAGGTGCAAAGTTACATAATTATACAAATATAGAGTATGGCCTATAGGATCATAGCAGCTAAACACATACGGCAGTTTACTTTCCTTATATACCCTATGAGGGGGTGTGGTAAGAAAAACACCTCCCCTAGAAGCTGCCCCAACACTCCTCCCTGTTGGACCAGCACTCCATTGGAGCAGAGTGCTGTTAATCAGATCATCCACCAATGAAAATGTGGATACATATACAGCCATGCGTTTGAAATGACCCCCATAGAAAGATCGTGCACTCACAAAAAATACATGGGATCGTACCTCCAGTCCTGCTGAAAACATAAGGAGACACTATGCAACCTTACTATCATGTTCATGTCCCATAGACGCTGTCAAACACTCGCTCCGTACAGAGAGCCTTCTGATTGGTTCACAGTATCTCTTCCCTTTTCCTGTGCATCAGCCAATTGGCAACGAGTACCTAAGATGACGTATGCGGAAATATTTCCGCATAGTACGCATGAAGCGCATACGTCACATCCTCTAAACGGAAGGCCTCGTATTGCGTACTATGGTAGACGCGTGGGGATGAGACGTTTCCATGGTGACACCCCTACAGTACAAACTACAAGGAGGGGCCTACGTCATCGGCCTCCCCTAGCGTGCCGCCTAGTATTAACAGCAGCGACATGGGGGTAGACAGTTACCATGGCAACACTACGTATTAGTAAACAGTGAATCCAATGTGATTTACAGAAAAAAGTCCATATATACATAGCACAACTGGAGTACTCTCCACATATAGATATCTATATGTCAATGTTAGTGTAGAGAAAGGGGAATTATGATGTATACAAAACGCATGGTATAAAACTATTGTTCCACATACAGTTATCATTACATATATATAGGTGGATAATGGATGGGAGTGTGAGGTAGGGATTATAAACAAGGTATTTTAGGGAAAAGGGATGGCACTAGAGATTGATAAATCAGCCTAAGGTAAATATGTCAGGAGGACTACAGCGGATTACAAACTATCCCCAGATGCACAAACCATTGCAGACTCATGCCAGATCTATATAAACAGTGACTTAATTGTAAAACTATCTAGAGAAAACATATCATAAAAAGGGTGAGAAGGTGAAACCCTCATTGAGGCTCTCCGGACTAAGAGTGCCCAGCCTGTATATCCACTTGGATTCCAGTTGCCTCAGTTTTTGATCTAGCTTTCCTCCTCTAGGTCCCAACTGCCATTCCTGGATCACCCAATATTTGAAGGTCCCAATGTCGCCTCCATGCTTGTCATTAAAATGGCGGGCAACAGAGGTGTTTCTCTTATGTTTTATGTCGCCCAGATGTTCAAGAATCCTTGTTTTAACTGCCCTTGTGGTTTCTCCAATGTACATTGGAACACTGGATTGCGTAGATGACCCCCTCTGTATCACAGTTATAAAAATCCAACAGGTCATACTTTCGGCGAGTGTTTGACAGCGTCTATGGGACACGAACATGATAGTAAGGTTGCATAGTGTCTCCTTATGTTTTCAGCAGGACTGGAGGTACGATCCCATGTATTTTTTGTGAGTGCACAATCTTTCTATGTGGGTCATTTCAAACGCACGGCTGTATATGTATCCACATTTTCATTGGTGGATGATATGATTAACAGCACTCTGCTCCAATGGAGTGCTGGCCCAACAGGGAGGAGTGTTGGGGGCAGCTTCTAGGGGAGGTGTTTTTCTTACCACACACCCTCATAGGGTATATAAGGAAAGTAAACTGCCGTATGTGTTTGGCTGCTATGATGTTATGAGCCTATAGGCCATACTCTATATTTGTATAATTATGTAACTTTGCACCTTATCACTAATTGCACTTTTATGTCAGTTTACCCTTGAAAAAGCTCCGTTCAGGAGTGAAACATGTCGGGTTGTTTGGTGGGGGTTGTGTGATTTTAAATAATTTATCGGTATTGCCACTGGGCCTAGGTTACTTAGTGACCTCTCCAATACTGACGAAGTAGGCCCTGCAATACTTTAGAGTATGTATAGTGTCAGTCAGACCTTCTTTTAGAATCAGAATCAGAATCGGCTTTATTCGCCAAGTATGCCAGAGACATACCCGGAATTGTTTTTGGAGCACATGGCATAGCATTGTACATACATACATAAACACAAAGACCCACGTACATGTGGCGTAGAGTGGGCTACATAGGCATGGACATAGACATGAATATAGTGAGAGGCATTCGGTCAGTCAGGGGTTATATGCAAGAAAGAGAAAAAAGAAAAAGACATAATCTATCCTGTAGGGATCGAGTTCAGTAGGAGTACCGCTTGAGGGAAGAAGGTACTCCATCGTCTGGTGGTTCTGGTGGGGACAGCCCTGAAGCGGCGGCCCAGTGGAAGGAGCTTGAAAAACCGACTGCCCGGGTGGGAGGGGTCGGTTGAAATCTTGGTGGCCCTCATCCTCATTCTGGCCGTGTGGAGGAGATCGAGGGGTGGCAGTGGCAGTCCGATAATCTTTTCTGCAGTGCTGATTACCCTGTGGAGTTTGTACTTGTCGCTAGCAGATGCCCCAGCGTACCAGACAATGAGGGATGAGCAAAGGATGGACTCCACAGTGGCAGTGTAAAAGCTCCTGAGCAACTCGCGTGGGATACCGAATTTTTTCAGTTGGCGCAAGAAAAATAACCTCTGCTGTGCCTTTTTCTGGGTTATGGTGGCGTTCTGCCCCCATTTTAGGTCCTCAGTGATGGTTGTGCCGAGGAACCGAACGCGTTGGACCCTGGGGACTTCGGTCTCCCTTATGAGGATTGGGTGGAGTGGGGGGGGCGTTCCTGAAGTCCACAACCAGTTCCACTGTCTTTGCTGCGTTGAGGACTAAGTTGTTGTCTGTGCACCAGTTGCAGATCCTGTCTATCTCGCTGCGGTAGGCGTCCTCGTTGTTACCACTGATGAGTCCAATGATTGTGGTGTCATCCGCAAATTGACCTTGACCGAGTCGACAGTTGAGGTGCAGCTGTTGGTGTACAGGGAGAACAGGAGCGGGGACAAGACACATCCTTGCGGGGCCCCTATCCTAGTAGTTCTCACCTTGGAGTAGCAGTTGCCTAGCTTGACCCTCTGCGTTCTATTGACAAGGAAGTCCCCGATCCACCTGCAGGGGGGGGGGGGGGGGCTACTCCCAGCTGTGCAAGGTTGGCAAGCAGGATGTCAGGGCAGATGGTGTTGAAGGCGGAACTGAAGTTCAAGAACAGTAGTCTGGCGTTGGAGTTGGGCCTGTCGAGGTGCTCCGTAATGTACGCCAGGCTGATGTTGGTGGCGTCCTCCACCGACCGGTTTGCCCTGTATGCGAATTGATGTGAGTCAAGGAGGGCATTAGTGGAGAGCTTCAGGGAGGCAAGGACCAGCCGTTCAAAGATCTTCATGATGGAGGATTCATTTTAATCGACTAATAAAAGTTAATTTTTAATTAGATTCAGTATAGAGGGATATTTTGTTGTATTTACCTGAGTTCAGGATCTGAGTATTTAAAGTGTGCCTGAGCCAAAACTTACCTAAAGAGAGTGAAGCCTCAGGATCTTATTGGTCTCTATTCTAATGTCCCCTGTCGCTGAGCGGGCCCCCTTCCCCCTCTTAAGGTGAGTAACTGATTTTGTATCCTGATCTTCGGTTTGGGATCGTTTTAATGGATACCCTAAGTGACGTGTGACATGATAGACATGGGTATGTACAGTGCCAAGCACACTAATCACTATGCTGTGTTCCTTATTTAACTCTTTCAGACAGAGAGAGAAAAAAAGCAGGTATGTAAGTGGCTGACTCAGTCCTGACTCAGACAGGAAGTGACTACAGTGTGACCCTAACTAATAAGAAATTCCAACTATAAAACACTTTCCTCGCAGAAAATTGTTTGAGAGCAGGAAAGCGATAAAAAGGGTCAATAGTTCATAGCTTTTTAGCTCTGGCATATTTCAATGAATGTGTCATTGAGCAAAAACAATAAATC
>NW_027152721.1:0-28446 GCF_040937935.1 Hyperolius riggenbachi
TACTTGGTGGCTGGCCTGGCCCTGGCAGTGGAGTGAGGAGGAGGAGGAGTCCGAGTAGCAGAGTGACGCGTTGAGGCCGGGCAGCGGGCGGTTCAGCGGTAGTACCCTTGTGGTACTTCCGCCCTTTCTCTGACCTCACGTCCTCTTCGTGATGACGCATACGAGGGTACGCGTGACGCGTACCCTCGTATGCAGAGGACGTGAGGTCAGAGAAAGGGCGGAAGTACCACAAGGGTACTACCGCTGAACCGCCCACTGCCCGGCCTCAACGCGTCACTCTGCTACTCGGACTCCTCCTCCTCACTCCACTGCCAGTGCCAGGCCAGCCACCAAGTACTATTTAACTTGCCTTAAACTTTTTTTATGGGGAAGCGGGCAGAGGGGGGAGCGCTAGCGGAGGGGGTGGGGGGAATTTCCGACCCCCCCCCCGCGATCGGGGCATGCTCCCCCCTTATGCCTGCGACCCCATAGGGCCTCAAAAATGGGCATGTTCGGGGGTCCCATTGACTTCCATTGAGTTCGGCGTTCGGGCCGAACATGCCGAACATCTGGCCCAAGTTCGGCCTGTTCGGCCCGAACCCGAACATCCAGGTGTTCGCCCAACACTAGCAGAAGCCGGCACTAGGGGAGCCGTGAGGGAGTGGTCTCTGATCGCCGCGGGCTCCGATGGATTAGGTGAGACGGGTTGCCACTGTTTTTATTTATTCAGGGGAAGTGGAGGAGACACGGAAGGAGTGGAGGAGACACGGGGACAACACTGGGAGTCCCTGACATTGCGGCGGGTCGGCGGTTCGTATTGGTGGGCGTTTGTAAGTCAGGGACTCCTTATAATTGGCATATAAGACCCATTCTTGGGGAGAAAAGTGTGTCTTATATGCTGAAAAATACAATACCTGCTTCAAGTGCTGCAGGTATCCTTTATGTATCAAAGCCGCACACTTTCTGCTTCCATTCTCCAGGTCTTGATCATCGGTCATGTGACCAGGAGCCAGCAAATGGCAGCAGAGCATGTGCGGCTGTGAGGCAGGGAAGATACACACAGTGCTGATAAATATAACTCTGCTTCCTGCGCCACAATGCAAGTAGTTGGGGAGGAGATGGTGGAGGAGCGCCCCCCCCCCGCGCGGGATTGCGGAGGTTACGGGAGCTATCGAGGGGCCCTGTTCAGAGATTGCGGGAGCTATCTAGGTGCCCTGTTCAGAGGTTGTGGGAGCTATCGAGGGGCCCTGTTCAGAGGTTGCGGGAGCTATCGAGGGGCCCTGTTCAGAGGTTGCGGGAGCTATCGAGGGGCCCTGTTCAGAGGTTGCGGGAGCTATCGGGGTGCCCTGTTCAGAGGTGCGGGAGCTATCGAGGAGCCCTGTTCAGAGGTTGCGGGAGCTATCGAGGGGCCCTGGTCAGAGGTTGCAGGAGCTATCGAGGTGCCCTGTTCAGAGGTTGCGGGAGCTATCGAGGGGCCCTGTTCAGAGGTTGTGGGAGCTATCGAGGGGCCCTGTTCAGAGGTTGTGGGAGCTATCGAGGGGCCCTGGTCAGAGGTTGCGGGAGCTATCGAGGGGCCCAGTTCAGAGGTTGCGGGAGCTATCGAGAGGCCCTGTTCAGAGGTTGCGGGAGCTATCGAGGGGCCCTGTTCAGAGGTTGCGGGAGCTATCGAGGTGCCCTGTTCAGAGGTTGCGGGAGCTATCGAGGGGCCCTGTTCAGAGGTTGCGGGAGCTATCGAGGGGCCCTGTTCAGAGGTTGCGGGAGCTATCGAGGGGCCCTGTTCAGAGGTTGCGGGAGCTATCGAGGGGCCCTGTTCAGAGGTTGTGGGAGCTATCGAGGGGCCATGTTCAGAGGTTGCGGGAGCTATCGAGGGGCCATGTTCAGAGGTTGTGGGAGCTATCGAGGGGCCATGTTCAGAGGTTGCGGGAGCTATCGATTGGCCCTTTTCAGAGGTTGCGGCAGCTATCGAGGGGCCCTGTTCAGAGGTTGCGGGAGCTATCGAGGGGCCCTGTTCAGAGGTTGCGGGAGCTATCGAGGCGTCCTGCTCAGTTGTGTGATGTACACACTACTGTACCAAAAAGATTTACAGGACAGACAGGTAGAGGGGGAAATTATACATAACTGGGGCCTTCTCCAGCCTCCTCCAAGCTTATCCCTTCCCCCACCATCCTCCCTCCTCCGACTCCAGGATCTTCTGTAATTGGCCCCGAAAAGTCCTCCAGTCAGGGCCAGTCAGTGCAGTCCAGCGATCCAGTGCGCGATTGGGGCATGCGCAGTACTTCACGGTCTGGAGGCTTTTCTGGGGCATACTGCAGAAGATCCACGAGGCAGTGGAGGACAGCATGGGAGCAATAAGCCTGAAGAGGGCTGGAGGAAGACCCAGTGTTTATAATTTGCCTCTCCCTCGCCGTCTCGGGTTCTCTTTAAATATACCGGCCTTTATCTCCTCCTCAGCCCAGGGTCTCTTTACGTTGTGAGTTTTGCTGCCTCGGATTCAGCATTGCACACAATGACACAGTAATGGCCTCCGTGATAGGAAGGAAAGCAGCTGTCTGTATCTGCAGTGGAGATATTGCCATTTCTTTCAATAGCAGCTCTGGAAATCCCAGCCAGATACCTCTCCCGGTTCTGTACTAGAAAGCAATGATAGCACATATATTAATTATTACTTGCTGCTAATTACGGCAAGGTCTTTGTCTCCTCTCCCACCGCACAAGCTCTCGGGTCCTTATTAAATCTACACAGCAGAGCATGAGAAATCAAAGAGTAGGAGTGTTATGTTCATATGTGATTGAGAAAAAGATTTTCATGGACAGGCATGAAGAGCTTGAGTGCCACATAGAGGAGGCAGGTGGTACTGCATCTGCTGCTGTTTCTCAGTGTCAGTACCCAGCCACTGCAACATGGGGAAATCAGCCTATTTCTTTTTTTTTTTTTTTTGTCTTCTTTTTTTCCTTTCAGAATTGCCTTCATTGTATCTTTCTGGCACAAACTCACTATCACTTAGGACCACTATCGTGAAAAATTGCGGAATTTAAAATAACTGATCACACATAAGTACATTTCTCCCAAAGTAAGATGAGCTATAAATTACTTTTCTCCTATGTTTCTGTCACTTACAGTAGGTAATAGAAATTTGACAGAAATGAGTAGCCCATATCCTCATGGGGGATTCTCAGGTTTTCTTTATTTTCAAAAGCACTGACAACTGCAGTTAATCAGTGCCAGAATAATATGCAAACAGAGGATGGCGGCCTGCATCTTTGTATAGATCCTTTCCAAGGAGTGCTTTTGCAAAGAATAAATTATTGAGAATCCCCCATGAAGAGATGGACTAGTCAAAAACCTCTCTGTTCCTTCAGATTTCTGCTAACTCTTGTAAGTGACAGCAACATAGGAGAAAAGTAATGTATGGCGCATTTTACACTTATTTGTATGTGTTTAGATGTATTTTAAATATTATCATATTATTTTTTGCTATAGTGGTCCCTTAAGGTATCGGAGACTAGGGGTGGTCAGAAATGCTGATTTTCAACTCCGACGGATTGAATGTTGATTTTTTTTTTCAATAAAGTTAGTTGATTGTAAAACAACTTTTTTTTTTTTTTTTTTGCTGAATCCTCTATTTTTGCAGCTGTTTGCTATTATTCTGATTGGCAACCGTGGTAAAATTCTGCATTCTCTGGATGGTCCAATGCTTCCGAATCTTCTGATTGGCTTAAAAGTCTCGGTAATGCAGTACTCCACAGTTTTGCATTTTACACATACCGATTTCCACCAGGAAAATACAATTTCCTGTCAGAAACTCGGCAAATCTGCGGAAATCTGAAGCTCATCCCTGTCGGGAACATTCCTCTAAGGCAGTAAAACAGTTATTACAAATAACTCTTTTGTCCTGTGTTTTTTAATGTTAAAATCTGCATTAATATGGACAATTTTGTGTGGGATTTTCTTTTTTTACCACAAGAAGGGAAATCCATGGGAGAGGGATCCATGCCAAAAGTTGGGTTTTAATCCCTAAAGGGCAGGAATCACATTATGCACAGCTCTGGGTGTCAGTGGGCTGTGGAGTGTCACACAGAGAGATACAATAGTACTATCAGAGTACAGTGACATAATAATACACTGGAGTGGTTCTGTGCCTGCAGTGTAATGAGGTAACAGCAGTAGTGTGCACACAGCTCTGGGTGTCAGTGGGCTGTGGAGTGTCACACACAGAGATACAATAGTACTATCAGAATACAGTGACATAATAATACACTGGAGTGGTGCTGTGCCTGCAGTGTAATGAGGTAACAGCAGTAGTGTGCACAGCTCTGGGTGTCAGTGGGCTGTGGGGTGTCACACAGAGAGATACAATAGTACTATCAGAGTACAGTGACATAATAATACACTGGAGTGGTTCTGTGCCTGCAGTGTAATGAGGTAACAGCAGTAGTGTGCACAGCTCTGGGTGTCAGTGGGCTGTGGGGTGTCACACAGAGAGATACAATAGTACTATCAGAATACAGTGACATAATAATGCACTGGAGTGGTCCTGTACCTGCAGTGTAATGAGGTAACAGCAGTAGTGTGCACACAGCTCTGGGTGTCAGTGGGCTGTGGGGTGTCACACAGAGAGATACAATAGTACTATCAGAGTACAGTGACATAATAATACACTGGAGTGGTTCTGTGCCTGCAGTGTAATGAGGTAACAGCAGTAGTGTGCACACAGCTCTGGGTGTCAGTGGGCTGTGGGGTGTCACACAGAGAAATGCAATAGTACTATCAGAGTACAGTGACATAATAATACACTGGAGTGGCTCTGTGCCTGCAGTGTAATGAGGTAACAGCAGTAGTGTGCACACAGCTCTGGGTGTCAGTGGGCTGTGGAGTGTCACACAGAGAAATGCAATAGTACTATCAGAATACAGTGACATAATAATGCACAGGAGTGGTTCTGTGCCTGCAGTGTAATGAGGTAACAGCAGTAGTGTGCACAGCTCTGGGTGTCAGTGGGCTGTGGGGTGTCACACAGAGAAATGCAATAGTACTATCAGAATACAGTGACATAATAATACACTGGAGTGGTTCTGTGCCTGCAGTGTAATGAGGTAACAGCAGTAGTGAGCACACAGCTCTGGGTGTCAGTGGGCTGTGGAGTGTCACACAGAGAGATACAATAGTACTATCAGAGTACAGTGACATAATAATACACTGGAGTGGCTCTGTGCCTGCAGTGTAATGAGGTAACAGCAGTAGTGTGCACAGCTCTGGGTGTCAGTGGGCTGTGGGGTGTCACACAGAGAGATACAATAGTACTATCAGAGTACAGTGACATAATAATACACTGGAGTGGTTCTGTGCCTGCAGTGTAATGAGGTAACAGCAGTAGTGTGCACACAGCTCTGGGTGTCAGTGGGCTGTGGAGTGTCACACAGAGAGATACAATAGTACTATCAGAGTACAGTGACATAATAATACACTGGAGTGGTTCTGTGCCTGCAGTGTAATGAGGTAACAGCAGTAGTGTGCACACAGCTCTGGGTGTCAGTGGGCTGTGGGGTGTCACACAGAGAGATACAATAGTACTATCAGAGTACAGTGACATAATAATACACTGGAGTGGTTCTGTGCCTGCAGTGTAATGAGGTAACAGCAGTAGTGTGCACAGCTCTGGGTGTCAGTGGGCTGTGGGGTGTCACACAGAGAGATACAATAGTACTATCAGAGTACAGTGACATAATAATACACTGGAGTGGTTCTGTGCCTGCAGTGTAATGAGGTAACAGCAGTAGTGTGCACACAACTCTGGGTGTCAGTGGGCTGTGGAGTGTCACACAGAGAGATACAATAGTACTATCAGAATACAGTGACATAATAATGCACTGGAGTGGTTCTGTGCCTGCAGTGTAATGAGGTAACAGCAGTAGTGTGCACACAGCTCTGGGTGTCAGTGGGCTGTGGGGTGTCACACACAGAGAGATGTAATAGTACTATCAGAATACAGTGACATAATAATACACTGGAGTGGTTCTGTGCCTGCAGTGTAATGAGGTAACAGCAGTAGTGTGCACACAGCTCTGGGTGTCAGTGGGCTGTGGAGTGTCACACAGAGAGATACAATAGTACTATCAGAATACAGTGACATAATAATGCACTGGAGTGGTTCTGTGCCTGCAGTGTAATGAGGTAACAGCAGTAGTGTGCACACAGCTCTGGGTGTCAGTGGGCTGTGGGGTGTCACACACAGAGAGATACAATAGTACTATCAGAATACAGTGACATAATAATACACTGGAGTGGTTCTGTGCCTGCAGTGTAATGAGGTAACAGCAGTAGTGTGCACACAGCTCTGGGTGTCAGTGGGCTGTGGAGTGTCACACAGAGAGATACAATAGTACTATCAGAATACAGTGACATAATAATGCACTGGAGTGGTTCTGTGCCTGCAGTGTAATGAGGTAACAGCAGTAGTGTGCACACAGCTCTGGGTGTCAGTGGGCTGTGGGGTGTCACACAGATAGAGTTGGGCCGAACCTCCGATTTTAGGTTCGCGAACCGGGTTCGCGAACTTTCGCGGAAGGTTCGGTTCGCGTTAAAGTTCGCGAACCGCAATAGACTTCAATGGGGATGCGAACTTTGAAAAAAAAAAAAATTATGCTGGCCACAAAAGTGATGGAAAAGATGTTTCAAGGGGTCTAACACCTGGAGGGGGGCATGGCGGAGTGGGATACACGCCAAAAGTCACCGGGAAAAATCTGGATTTGACGCAAAGCAGCGTTTTAAGGGCAGAAATCACATTGAATGCTAAATGACAGGCCTAAAGTGCTTTAAAACATCTTGCATGTGTATACATCAATCAGGGAGTGTAATTAAGGTACTGCTTCACACTGACACACCAAACTCCACTGAACAGAACAGGTATGCAGTGGCGGGTTCACTGAACAGAACAGGTATGCAGTGGCGGGTCCACTGAACAGGTATACAGTGGCGGGTCCACTGAACAGAACAGGTATGCAGTGGCGGGTTCACTAAACAGGTATACAGTGGCGGGTCCACTGAACAGAACAGGTATGCAGTGGCGGGTTCACTGAACAGAACAGGTATGCAGTGGCGGGTCCACTGAACAGGTATACAGTGGCGGGTCCACTGAACAGAACAGGTATGCAGTGGCGGGTTCACTAAACAGGTATACAGTGGCGGGTCCACTGAACAGAACAGGTATGCAGTGGTGGGTTCACAGAACAGGTATGCAGTGGCAGGATCAATGAACAGGTATGCAGTGGCAGGATCACTGAACAGGTATGCAGTGGCAGGATCAATGAACAGGTATGCAGTGGCAGGATCAATGAACAGGTATGCAGTGGCAGGATCAATGAACAGGTATGCAGTGGCAGGATCACTGAACAGGTATGCAGTGGCAGGATCAATGAACAGGTATGCAGTGGCAGGATCAATGAACAGGTATGCAGTGGCAGGATCAATGAACAGGTATGCAGTGGCAGGATCACTGAACAGGTATGCAGTGGCAGGATCAATGAACAGGTATGCAGTGGCAGGATCAATGAACAGGTATGCAGTGGCAGGATCAATGAACAGGTATGCAGTGGCAGGATCAATGAACAGGTATGCAGTGGCAGGATCACTGAACAGGTATGCAGTGGCAGGATCAATGAACAGGTATGCAGTGGCAGGATCAATGAACAGGTATGCAGTGGCAGGATCAATGAACAGGTATGCAGCCAGGGACAAGCTAAGGCTAACTAATCTTTCCCTATGAGAGACTGCAGTAGCTCGCCCTACTCTAACTAATGCAGGCACACGAGTGGCCACGGCCGCCGCTGCCTGCCTATATAAGGGGGGGTGGGGCTCCAGGGGCTAGTGTAGCCTAATTGGCTACACTGGGCCTGCTGACTGTGATGTAGAGGGTCAAAGTTGACCCTCAGTGCATTATGGGGCGAACCGCAATGGGGCGAACTTTTCCGCAATAAAGTTCGCGTGCGGTACCCGCACGCGAACCACCTAGGTTCGCGCGAACCAGGTTCGCCGGCGAACCGTTCGGCCCAACTCTACACACAGAGAGATACAATAGTACTATCAGAGTACAGTGACATAATAATACACTGGAGTGGTTCTGTGCCTGCAGTGTAATGAGGTAACAGCAGTAGTGTGCACACAGCTCTGGGTGTCAGTGGGCTGTGGAGTGTCACACAGAGAGATACAATAGTACTATCAGAATACAGTGACATAATAATGCACTGGAGTGGTTCTGTGCCTGCAGTGTAATGAGGTAACAGCAGTAGTGTGCACACAGCTCTGGGTGTCAGTGGGCTGTGGGGTGTCACACACAGAGAGATACAATAGTACTATCAGAATACAGTGACATAATAATACACTGGAGTGGTTCTGTGCCTGCAGTGTAATGAGGTAACAGCAGTAGTGTGCACACAGCTCTGGGTGTCAGTGGGCTGTGGAGTGTCACACAGAGAGATACAATAGTACTATCAGAATACAGTGACATAATAATGCACTGGAGTGGTTCTGTGCCTGCAGTGTAATGAGGTAACAGCAGTAGTGTGCACACAGCTCTGGGTGTCAGTGGGCTGTGGGGTCTCACACAGAGAGATACAATAGTACTATCAGAGTACAGTGACATAATAATGCACTGGAGTGGTTCTGTGCCTGCAGTGTAATGAGGTAACAGCAGTAGTGTGCACAGCTCTGGGTGTCAGTGGGCTGTGGGGTGTCACACAGAGAGATACAATAGTACTATCAGAATACAATGACATGATAATGCACTGGAGTGGTTCTGTGCCTGCAGTGTAATGAGGTAACAGCAGTAGTGTGCACACAGCTCTGGGTGTCAGTGGGCTGTGGGGTCTCACACAGAGAGATACAATAGTACTATCAGAGTACAGTGACATAATAATGCACTGGAGTGGTTCTGTGCCTGCAGTGTAATGAGGTAACAGCAGTAGTGTGCACACAGCTCTGGGTGTCAGTGGGCTGTGGGGTGTCACACAGAGAGATACAATAGTACTATCAGAATACAGTGACATAATAATACACTGGAGTGGTTCTGTGCCTGCAGTGTAATGAGGTAACAGCAGTAGTGTGCACAGCTCTGGGTGTCAGTGGGCTGTGGAGTGTCACACAGAGAGATACAATAGTACTATCAGCATACAGTGACATAATACACTGGAGTGGTTCTGTGCCTGCAGTGTAATGAGGTAACAGCAGTAGTGTGCACAGCTCTGGGTGTCAGTGGGCTGTGGGGTGTCACACAGAGATACAATAGTACTATCAGAATACAGTGACATAATAATACACTGGAGTGGTTCTGTGCCTGCAGTGTAATGAGGTAACAGCAGTAGTGTGCACAGCTCTGGGTGTCAGTGGGCTGTGGAGTGTCACACAGAGAGATACAATAGTACTATCAGCATACAGTGACATAATACACTGGAGTGGTTCTGTGCCTGCAGTGTAATGAGGTAACAGCAGTAGTGTGCACAGCTCTGGGTGTCAGTGGGCTGTGGAGTGTCACACAGAGAGATACAATAGTACTATCAGCATACAGTGACATAATACACTGGAGTGGTTCTGTGCCTGCAGTGTAATGAGGTAACAGCAGTAGTGTGCACAGCTCTGGGTGTCAGTGGGCTGTGGGGTGTCACACAGAGATACAATAGTACTATCAGAATACAGTGACATAATAATACACTGGAGTGGTTCTGTGCCTGCAGTGTAATGAGGTAACAGCAGTAGTGTGCACAGCTCTGGGTGTCAGTGGGCTGTGGGGTGTCACACAGAGAGATACAATAGTACTATCAGAGTACAGTGACATAATAATACACTGGAGTGGTTCTGTGCCTGCAGTGTAATGAGGTAACAGCAGTAGTGTGCACACAGCTCTGGGTGTCAGTGGGCTGTGGAGTGTCTCACACAGAGAAATGCAATAGTACTATCAGAGTACAGTGACATAATAATACACTGGAGTGGTTCTGTGCCTGCAGTGTAATGAGGTAACAGCAGTAGTGTGCACACAGCTCTGGGTGTCAGTGGGCTGTGGGGTGTCGCACACAGAGAGATACAATAGTACTATCAGAATACAGTGACATAATAATACACTGGAGGGGTTCTGTGCCTGCAGTGTAATGAGGTAACAGCAGTAGTGTGCACACAGCTCTGGGTGTCAGTGGGCTGTGGGGTGTCACACACAGAGAGATACAATAGTACTATCAGAATACAGTGACATAATAATGCACTGGAGTGGTTCTGTGCCTGTAGTGTAATGAGGTAACAGCAGTAGTGTGCACACAGCTCTGGGTGTCAGTGGGCTGTGGAGTGTCACACAGAGAGATACAATAGTACTATCAGAATACAGTGACATAATAATGCACTGGAGGGGTTCTGTGCCTGCAGTGTAATGAGGTAACAGCAGTAGTGTGCACACAGCTCTGGGTGTCAGTGGGCTGTGGGGTGTCACACACAGAGAGATACAATAGTACTATCAGAATACAGTGACATAATAATGCACTGGAGTGGTTCTGTGCCTGTAGTGTAATGAGGTAACAGCAGTAGTGTGCACACAGCTCTGGGTGTCAGTGGGCTGTGGAGTGTCACACAGAGAGATACAATAGTACTATCAGAATACAGTGACATAATAATGCACTGGAGGGGTTCTGTGCCTGCAGTGTAATGAGGTAACAGCAGTAGTGTGCACACAGCTCTGGGTGTCAGTGGGCTGTGGGGTGTCGCACACAGAGAGATACAATAGTACTATCAGAATACAGTGACATAATAATGCACTGGAGTGGTCCTGTGCCTGCAGTGTAATGAGGCAGCAGCAGTAGTGTGCACAGCTCTGGGTGTCAGTGGGCTGTGGGGTGTCACACAGAGAGATACAATAGTACTATCAGAGTACAGTGACATAATAATACACTGGAGTGGTTCTGTGCCTGCAGTGTAATGAGGTAACAGCAGTAGTGTGCACACAGCTCTGGGTGTCAGTGGGCTGTGGAGTGTCTCACACAGAGAAATGCAATAGTACTATCAGAGTACAGTGACATAATAATACACTGGAGTGGTTCTGTGCCTGCAGTGTAATGAGGTAACAGCAGTAGTGTGCACACAGCTCTGGGTGTCAGTGGGCTGTGGGGTGTCGCACACAGAGAGATACAATAGTACTATCAGAATACAGTGACATAATAATACACTGGAGGGGTTCTGTGCCTGCAGTGTAATGAGGTAACAGCAGTAGTGTGCACACAGCTCTGGGTGTCAGTGGGCTGTGGGGTGTCACACACAGAGAGATACAATAGTACTATCAGAATACAGTGACATAATAATGCACTGGAGTGGTTCTGTGCCTGTAGTGTAATGAGGTAACAGCAGTAGTGTGCACACAGCTCTGGGTGTCAGTGGGCTGTGGAGTGTCACACAGAGAGATACAATAGTACTATCAGAATACAGTGACATAATAATGCACTGGAGGGGTTCTGTGCCTGCAGTGTAATGAGGTAACAGCAGTAGTGTGCACACAGCTCTGGGTGTCAGTGGGCTGTGGGGTGTCACACACAGAGAGATACAATAGTACTATCAGAATACAGTGACATAATAATACACTGGAGGGGTTCTGTGCCTGCAGTGTAATGAGGTAACAGCAGTAGTGTGCACACAGCTCTGGGTGTCAGTGGGCTGTGGGGTGTCACACACAGAGAGATACAATAGTACTATCAGAATACAGTGACATAATAATGCACTGGAGTGGTTCTGTGCCTGCAGTGTAATGAGGTAACAGCAGTAGTGTGCACACAGCTCTGGGTGTCAGTGGGCTGTGGGGTGTCACACAGAGATATACAATAGTACTATCAGAATACAGTGACATAATAATACACTGGAGTGGTGCTGTGCCTGCAGTGTAATGAGGTAACAGCAGTAGTGTGCACACAGCTCTGGGGGTCAGTGGGCTGTGGAGTGTCACACACAGAGAGATACAATAGTACTATCAGAATACAGTGACATAATAATACACTGGAGTGGTTCTGTGCTTGCAGTGTAATGAGGTAACAGCAGTAGTGTGCACACAGCTCTGGGTGTCAGTGGGCTGTGGAGTCACACACAGAGAGATACAATAGTACTATCAGAATACAGTGACATAATAATGCACTGGAGTGGTTCTGTGCCTGCAGTGTAATGAGGTAACAGCAGTAGTGTGCACACAGCTCTGGGTGTCAGTGGGCTGTGGGGTGTCACACAGAGAGATACAATAGTACTATCAGCATACAGTGACATAATAATACACTGGAGTGGTTCTGTGCCTGCAGTGTAATGAGGTAACAGCAGTAGTGTGCAGCTCTGGGTGTCAGTGGGCTGTGGGGTGTCTCACACAGAGAGATACAATAGTACTATCAGAATACAGTGACATAATAATACACTGGAGTGGCTCTGTGCCTGCAGTGTAATGAGGTAACAGCAGTAGTGTGCACACAGCTCTGGGTGTCAGTGGGCTGTGGAGTGTCACACAGAGAGATGCAATAGTACTATCAGATTACAGTGACATAATAATACACTGGAGTGGTTCTGTGCCTGCAGTGTAATGAGGTAACAGCAGTAGTGTGCACACAGCTCTGGGTGTCAGTGGGCTGTGGAGTGTCACACAGAGAGATACAATAGTACTATCAGAGTACAGTGACATAATAATACACTGGAGTGGTCCTGTGCCTGCAGTGTAATGAGGTAACAGCAGTAGTGTGCACACAGCTCTGGGTGTCAGTGGGCTGTGGAGTGTCACACAGAGAGATACAATAGTACTATCAGAGTACAGTGACATAATAATGCACTGGAGGGGTTCTGTGCCTGCAGTGTAATGAGGTAACAGCAGTAGTGTGCACACAGCTCTGGGTGTCAGTGGGCTGTGGAGTGTCACACACAGAGATACAATAGTACTATCAGAGTACAGTGACATAATAATGCACTGGAGGGGTTCTGTGCCTGCAGTGTAATGAGGTAACAGCAGTAGTGTGCACACAGCTCTGGGTGTCAGTGGGCTGTGGGGTGTCACACAGAGATACAATAGTACTATCAGAATACAGTGACATAATAATACACTGGAGTGGTGCTGTGCCTGCAGTGTAATGAGGTAACAGCAGTAGTGTGCACACAGCTCTGGGTGTCAGTGGGCTGTGGAGTGTCACACAGAGAGATACAATAGTACTATCAGAGTACAGTGACATAATAATGCACTGGAGTGGCTCTGTGCCTGCAGTGTAATGAGGTAACAGCAGTAGTGTGCGCACAGCTCTGGGTGTCAGTGGGCTGTGGGGTGTCACACAGAGATACAGTAGTACTATCAGAATACAGTGACATAATAATACACTGGAGTGGTACTGTGCCTGCAGTGTAATGAGGTAACAGCAGTAGTGTGCACACAGCTCTGGGTGTCAGTGGGCTGTGGGGTGTCACACAGAGAGATACAATAGTACTATCAGAATACAGTGACATAATAATACACTGGAGTGGTTCTGTGCCTGCAGTGTAATGAGGTAACAGCAGTAGTGTGCACACAGCTCTGGGTGTCAGTGGGCTGTGGAGTGTCACACAGAGAGATACAATAGTACTATCAGAGTACAGTGACATAATAATACACTGGAGTGGTTCTGTGCCTGCAGTGTAATGAGGTAACAGCAGTAGTGTGCACACAGCTCTGGGTGTCAGTGGGCTGTGGGGTGTCACTCAGAGATATACAATAGTACTATCAGAATACAGTGACATAATAATACACTGGAGTGGTTCTGTGCCTGCAGTGTAATGAGGTAACAGCAGTAGTGTGCACACAGCTCTGGGTGTCAGTGGGCTGTGGAGTGTCACACACAGAGAGATATAATAGTACTATCAGAATACAGTGACATAATAATACACTGGAGTGGTGCTGTGCCTGCAGTGTAATGAGGTAACAGCAGTAGTGTGCACACAGCTCTGGGTGTCAGTGGGCTGTGGAGTGTCACACAGAGAGATACAATACTACTATCAGAATACAGTGACATAATAATACACTGGAGGGGTTCTGTGCCTGCAGTGTAATGAGGTAACAGCAGTAGTGTGCACACAGCTCTGGGTGTCAGTGGGCTGTGGAGTGTCACACAGAGAGATACAATAGTGCTATCAGAATACAGTGACATAATAATGCACAGGAGGGGTTCTGTGCCTGCAGTGTAATGAGGTAACAGCAGTAGTGTGCACACAGCTCTGGGTGTCAGTGGGCTGTGGCGTGTCACACAGAGAGATACAATAGTACTATCAGAATACAGTGACATAATAATACACTGGAGGGGTTCTGTGCCTGCAGTGTAATGAGGTAACAGCAGTAGTGTGCACACAGCTCTGGGTGTCAGTGGGCTGTGGAGTGTCACACAGAGAGATACAATAGTGCTATCAGAATACAGTGACATAATAATGCACAGGAGGGGTTCTGTGCCTGCAGTGTAATGAGGTAACAGCAGTAGTGTGCACACAGCTCTGGGTGTCAGTGGGCTGTGGAGTGTCACACAGAGAGATACAATAGTACTATCAGAATACAGTGACATAATAATACACTGGAGTGGTTCTGTACCTGCAGTGTAATGAGGTAACAGCAGTAGTGTGCACAGCTCTGGGTGTCAGTGGGCTGTGGAGTGTCACACACACAGAGATACAATAGTACTATCAGAATACAGTGACATAATAATACACTGGAGTGGTTCTGTGCCTGCAGTGTAATGAGGTAACAGCAGTAGTGTGCACACAGCTCTGGGTGTCAGTGGGCTGTGGGGTGTCACACAGAGATACAATAGTACTATCAGAATACAGTGACATAATAATGCACTGGAGTGGTTCTGTGCCTGCAGTGTAATGAGGCAGCAGCAGTAGTGTGCACACAGCTCTGGGTGTCAGTGGGCTGTGGGGTGTCACACACAGAGATACAATAGTACTATCAGAATACAGTGACATAATAATACACTGGAGGGGTTCTGTGCCTGCAGTGTAATGAGGTAACAGCAGTAGTGTGCACACAGCTCTGGGTGTCAGTGGGCTGTGGAGTGTCACACAGAGAGATACAATAGTACTATCAGAATACAGTGACATAATAATACACTGGAGTGGTTCTGTGCCTGCAGTGTAATGAGGTAACAGCAGTAGTGTGCACACAGCTCTGGGTGTCAGTGGGCTGTGGAGTGTCACACAGAGAGATACAATAGTACTATCAGAATACAGTGACATAATAATACACTGGAGTGGTACTGTGCCTGCAGTGTAATGAGGTAACAGCAGTAGTGTGCGCACAGCTCTGGGTGTCAGTGGGCTGTGGAGTGTCACACAGAGAGATACAATAGTACTATCAGAATACAGTGACATAATAATGCACTGGAGTGGTTCTGTGCCTGCAGTGTAATGAGGTAACAGCAGTAGTGTGCACACAGCTCTGAGTGTCAGTGGGCTGTGGAGTGTCACACAGAGAGATACAATAGTACTATCAGAATACAGTGACATAGTAATGCACTGGAGTGGTGCTGTGCCTGCAGTGTAATGAGGTAACAGCAGTAGTGTGCACACAGCTCTGGGTGTCAGTGGGCTGTGGGGTGTCACACACACAAACACAGGATACTGATGTGCTAGCCATCAATAGGGCTGTTTGGGGTGCTTTCACAGCAAGTGAGGAACAAGAACACAGGCCTAGCTAATGCTTTCCCTACCTACAGAGCCGGGACAAGGTCCTCCAGCACCCAAGGCTGAGACACCAAAGTGCGCCCCCCCATCCCACCCACCCCAGCTGTTACACACTGATTGCTATAGACTGAGAGGCGCCACAGGGCCAACAACCTCCCCAACACCGTAATCTCTAGTTATCTGGCTTGCAGTCACTGCCATGTATCCCTTTTTCTTATTTCTTTCTGCTTCAAACACAATTAGGAATGACAGCTGAATGAATTCTGCGCCCCCTCCTACACTGCGCCCTGATGCCTACCTATCTGCAGCAAGTCTGACCCCGCTCTCACTAACAGTCAGCAGCCCGCAGAGAATGAATCCAATATGGCCACCGCAACTGCTTTTTGATAGGGGGGTGGGGGGTCCAGGAGGGGTGCTAGCTGTTTGGCTGCCAGGTGTCTGCTGACTGTGAGGTAAGGGGTCAAAGTTTAGCTCAATGATGATGTATAGGGGGCGAATCGAACATGCCAAATGTTCGCTGTTCACCGCAAATGCGAACAGCCGATGTTCGCAGAATACTGCTCACCGGTGAACTGTTTAGGCCAACTATAGTAGCTAAAGTAAAACAAAGGGGTGCAGTGAGTTTACTTTATAAGACAAGGGGCCCGGTTCAATGCCAGATGGGGCCCCAGGGCAAATGTAACCTGGGGCCCTCCACGCAAACTCAGCTTCCAAGGCCCCCCAAACATGCTGCTGCCCCCTTAATTCCTATGCCCCGCCCCCCTTCCCCTCCAGTACCTTGCACAATATTAACATTAATATGGCACGCTGCTCCTGTCTTCTTCCTACTGTCTGCCTTTTGTGACGAAGCATGTTATGCAGACCACAAGAGGCAGGCAGCAGGAAGAAGACCAGGAGCACGAAGAAACTATACAGCGCACCGGTGGCTGGGACAGGTAACAGATACCAATGTCGTTATTGTGCAGGGGCCCTGGGGTGCAAGTAACAGTTAAGGGGGAGGTCGGGGGCTCGGCAGAGCTCGGGGGGACAGAAGTAATTGCCTCCCTTGCCTTAATGGAAGCACCTGCTCTATAAGACAAGGGGGCATGAGTTGGGATAGATGGGGTCTGTGCTGAAGGGCGGAGTTTAGGGCACAAGAACTCCTGTACCTATAGGCTCCTGGGCTGGCTAGATGGGCAGCCCCTCCCACTCATCCAGTTCTCTGTGGTCTCTAAACAGATGGTGAGCATACCATAGGGAGCTGGATTGGCGGGCTGGGTTGGAAAACTGTAATATTTTTGAAGCTATCCCCAGTTGCTACTGTAGCGTTGCATGGCTCTAGGGACTTGAACAGGGAGCATTAACCTATAGAGCACTGACCATTGCACTGCAGAGATGGCAAGGCAGACCATGTGATGTGATGCAACGCCGTGGTGCCATTGACACTACTGAGCATGCTTGTGACTCCTGTAAACATGAGCAAAATTGAAATATAACTTCCATACCAGCATTCTCTGCCTCCTTCAGGACCAGAGACTGCTGGTCCTGCAAAACGCCGCTTTCCGAGGAATCACCGCACAGACCCGTCACTCTGGCCGGTCACACCACTCTCCCACCGCCGCAGGTCCCTCAGTCTGCTGTCCCTATGACGACAGAGCGCTGTCAGCTGGTCCGGAGCAGCTATCATAGGCTCCTGACACAGTCCATCAATGTAAGCCACTGGAATAAAAATGTAAGCCAATGAAATTGGCTCCTGACCGGCTCACACAGCTCTCCTGTCCTATAGATGGCAGTGCGAGTGAGTTGCTGCAGGGGCAGAGCGGTGTGAGCGGCGGGAGCGGCGATACTGCACGGCACCAACCTTTCAGAGCCACGCAGCCACAAGCAGGACGTAGATTTCAACCGCGCTGGTCCGGAAGCGGTTAAAAAAATTATTTAAAAATATACATAAATTAACCCCCTTCTCCCCACATCGGTTGATACAACTTAGCACACCCCTTTGGAAATAATACATTTTAGTCTTTTTAGTCATTCTACAACCCTTACATATTTATAAGAAAGGTTTTAAAACAGAGTTTATTTGATATAAAATACAATACAATCATTTATTTATAATAACAGATAATATATTTTCTGTCTCATTTGTATGGTTACTCATTATCTAAAGCCTTTCTATACATCTGTATTCTTCTTTCTTCTTCTGCCTTCATCTTTCTTCTTTTAGCTTTTTCATCATGTAACCTTCTGACTTGCTCTTTGACCTTCTGTTCTTCTTACGTTCCTCCATTCTTCTGTCTTATTTCATAATATTTATCTGCGGTCTTCCTCTAATATGTTGACAGCAGGCAGAGTGCAGCAGTTTCCATCCCCACCGCTTCCCACCTCAGTAGCGATCGTTGCTCTGGACCGATGGAAATCCTTGGTGGCAAATCCACATGAGCCAAAGCAGGGAATTCAGATAAGCCCTTGCGAAGTTGCTTGAATTTTCTGACGAGAAATTGGTCCACTAATTCAATCTGAATCTGCCAGAAATCTATGCCCACACATGTCAGATCAATCATAATTTAACCACTTCACCACTGAGGGTTTTTTTCTCCTTGAGCACCAGAGCAATTTTCACCTTTCAGCGCTCCTTCCATTCATTCGCCAATAACTTTATCACTACTCTTCACAATAAAAATGATCTATTTCTTGTTTTTTTCACCACCAATTAGGGTTACTTTGGGTGGTACATAATGCTAAGTAATAATTTATTCCAAATGCATTTCAGTGGGAAGAATAAGAAAAAAATTGATAAAAAAAACCATTATTTCTCAGCTTTTCGTCCATCAACGTTTTGAAATAAAACATTCTACTGTGGATAAAACCCACACATTTTATTTGCCTATTTGTCCCGGTTATTACAAGGGTTAAAGGGGTAATCATGGGAGAGTATATCAGGTAAGTGGGTAATTTTAAATGTCTTAAAAAAAATGACAATTAACCACTTGAGGACCGCGGTGTTAAACCCCCCAGTGACCAGACCTTTTTTCATAAATTGGGCCACTGCAGCTTTAAGGCTTCGCTGCAGGGCTGCACAACTCAGCACACAAGTTATCCCCCCTCCCTTTTGTCCCCACCAACAGAGCTCTCTGTTGGTGGGGTCTGATCGCGCCCCCATGTTTGTTTGTTTTTTTACAATATTTTTCTTTTTCTTTTTTATTTATAAAAATGCCTATTTTTTTTCTTATTTTTCCTACCCTCCCCCGTCAGCCTATCACAGCGATCGGCTGTAGTAGGCTTCAGCAGCCTACTGCCCATCGTTTCTGTGCCCCCAGTGGGACAGCCGTGTCACATATCGCAGCACTGTACAGCCTTATTAGATGGCAGTTTCGCTGCCTAACAGTCTCCGAGCGGTGATCACTGCTGGGAGACTGAAGGTAGAGCAGAGCTCCGCATTCCAAACAGAGATGCGCGCATCGGCGCATGCGCTCTCCTGCTAGCCCCATAGAAGGCCAGAAGTGGTCCTGGGGCTGCCGCCGCGTTCACGCCAATTGGCGTGCAGCGGTCGGCAAGCAGTTAAGGTCTTTTTAAAAAAAAAAATGTATGTAGGTGTAATTTTACTATTTGGCCACAAGATATCTTCACACATTATTTTCCTGTAAGCATACTTACAGGCAGGGCCAGTTCAAGTAACAATTGGGCCCTAGGGCAAAATTAGCCTGGAGGCCCCCCAACAGACCCCCCCCCCCCGACCAAAAAGAGCCATTAGAGGCCCTTTGTTGCAGCCAAATTTCCCTCCTGGGCCCCTGAGCTGGCTGCTGACCCTCCCCCAATCACCTTCCAACTTAACAGACTCTGCAGAGTCCATGGGGAGCAACAGTTAAGATGGGGGAGGGACACCTTAAGGGCCCCTACAGGCTCTGGGGCCCTGGGACAATTGCCCATTTTTTCCTATGGTAGCTCCAGCCCTGCTTACAGGAAGTAATGTGTGGACGTGTAACTTTGTTTTTGTTTTTTTCACAATGACCATCTCATTGACGACGGCAATCATTGCAGCGGGGACTCAGATCAATGAATGGGAACTACGGCATGAACAAGCACGGGAGCACACACACGAGCGAGCGGGAGCGCAGACAGCAGCGGTTGTGGCGGAGATGCGTATATCTACTCCCCAGGTGAGATGAAGTCTGCTGGGGTGTACAAATCCTGTATGTGGGCGCTGAACAAGTTAAATTGTAAGTTATTGATCAGACCAGACAGAAAATCTCTGTCAATCGGGGTTGGGGTAGGAGAAAATTGATGGTGTGATTGATTTTCAATATGTATGTGCTGTGTGTGGAAGGAATCGATCCCTCTTGGATCAGATTCAGATCAGAGGGGGTTTTATCTTTTCGTCACATCTTGTGGCAGTCTACTAGAGTGTAACCAGCTTTGCACTTTAAAGAAATGTAGCCAATGGTCGATCTGGCCCTCACTGGATGGCCAGATCGACCATTCATTACTCGATGTACAGCGAGATTGACCATTAGATAGATCCCTCTTTGATAAAATCTGATCAGAGAGGGATCTATTGCCTACCCTCACACTGCCCAATGATTCCTTCATAGATTTCTGCATGATTTCAGCCACCTGCTGGGGGGCAGTCCGCCATCAAGTGAAAAGTACCCATATTTTTCGGACTATAAGATGCTCCTAACCATAAGATGCATTTAGGTTTAGAGGACAAAAACAAGGGGAAAAAATGTATACTAAGCCTGTGGCATCGATGGTGAAGGGACATCTTGTGGATTATGCCCCCTTGTACCTCTGGTGTCCCCCTATGTCCTCCTCTGTCTCCCTTGTGTCCTCCTGTGTCTCCCATGTGTCTGCCTCTGTCTTCCTTGTGTCCTCCTCTATGTCCCGTTGTGCCCCCCTTGTGTCCTCCTATATGTCCCTTTGTGTCCCCCTTGTGTCCTCCTCTATGTCCCTTTGTGTCCTCCTCTATGGCCCTTTGTGTCCCCCTTGTGTCCTCCTTTATGTCCCTTTGTGTCCCCCTCTATGTCCCTTTGTGTCCCTTGTGTCCTCCTCTATGTCCCTTTGTGTCCCCTTTGTGCCCCCCTTGTGTCTTCCTCTGCATGGGCACAGTACAGGGAGTCCCGACATTGGGGCGGGTTGGAGGTTCGTATTGGCAGGTGTGTACCACCAGTGCTACGTGGTACAGGCCCTCTTCATAACAGCAGACACCAGGGGAGGCCACGAGTCATGCCAGTAAAGAGGGGGGACTTTACACTGCACATGGGCATAGGTGGACTCTTTACTGGACACCGGCCGGGAGTCCGTCAGTCATTGAGAGAGATGTAGAATGTAATTAATGCCACACACCCAATCGAGCCTTTGCAGCCACAATTTTTCTGAGACTCCCAATCGATCCATTCACCTGGCTTGGGCAAAAATTATCGGAAGTTCGATTGGGAGGCCATGTTGAGCCGCAGTATCAAGTAATGTATGGACATAGACAACCTTACTGGATTGATGGACTGCTGATTAGTTGGGTGATGGACTTGAACCTTTAGTACCATTTTTAGTCGTTCTTTTCTGTTCAACCTAATAAAGTTATTTTACAGTATAATAAAGTAGTTAGCAGCGTTCTTGTTATCCCTGACCTGATCCAGCAGAAGGTGGACCCCCCAAAGCTCATCAAAGCGTAGCGCAATCATGAGTTGGAAAGACATTGAGAGGAACAGATGTGGTGAAGTATTACCTGTGGTGCCCCATGGAGACAGAATGTGAACTAACAGGCGCTTTGTGACTCACCGGCCAATTACCAAGCAAAGTGGGAAATTCTGCTGTCTGCTGCAAATTACGCTTCAAGTACAAAGAGCCTTAATAGAAATTATTTATAGGTTTAGCCAAAGCGCCAACATTCTCTGTGGATGTTCAGTATTGATTGATTTATCAACGCAATGCCGATATCCAAAGTGATACTCCGGTGACAGGAAAATGGAACATACAGCTTTCAGGGTGGCCCCTGGCCATGGCTAATCATTCCGAGTTGATGCAAATTTTATGATCATGTTATGCAAGAGGAACTTGGTGAAAATAAATCAATACATTGTAAAGTGAGAAGTTAAAAATAGAAGGGAGATGAAGAAATTAATGATATTCGCCATGTAATGTGTTCATATTGTTTGCTCCCCTAATCATCTTTACTGCTGGCAGACATAAAAAAAAACAGACAGCACCAACCGCCATTATCTATAGCCATACCCCGTGACAATTAGGGGTAATCAATGAGATGCACGTTTTGCTGTAATTATGCAAATTGTTATGCAAATGTATGCAGTTTAAAAACGGACCAATCAATTTATACCCAGAGGAAGAAAGTTGCCCCCATAATGTCCATTCAAAATCACAAATTCTGTACTGTGGACATATCCAAACTTTAAAAAGGCAACTGACATGTTTCGGACCTGCGTGGTCCTTAATCATAGTTGCTGCTTAATGGCACACCACCAACATAAATACCTCCCACCGTGAGGTAGGCAGGCCATCCGGGAAGGAACCGCCCAGGAACTCTATGTATGTATGTAGCTCTAATGACAATATATAAAAGCTGTCTGCTATTGGATTGGCAATCCTAGCCCAGGCACTGTTCCTACTGGAGTTGAGAAGTTTCCACACTATATCCTTTCTAGTCAATTTATACCCAGGTTTAAATTGATTGGTCCATTTTCATGCTGCACATATTTTCATAGGAATTTGCATACATTTGCATCAACTCAGACAAATGTACATATCTGTGATCATCCCTACTAACAATGTGATAGGGTATTAGGTTGTTGTTTTTTTTATAGCTATACATATGCACAGAGGGAGATACTGGTTGTTGGCAGTTGGAAAAAACAGTAATTTCCCACAATGCAACAAGGTTCACAGACAGGAAACTGTCATGACCAGGGTTATGACATCACACTGTGGGAGGAGTTTCACTACAATATCAGCTATACAGATCCCCCTGATGATCTATTTGAGAAAATGTAAGATTTCTCATAGGAAAGGGGGTATCAGCTACTGATTGGGATGAAGTTCACTCCTTGGTTTAAGTTGCTTGTTAAATCGCACCTAAAGAGACGGATGTGGAGGATGCCACATTGAACCAATACCACAGCTGGAAAGAAAGGGAAATGGCAAAACTGTAACCCTGCACTCAGCTAATCAAAAAAACGATTATTATCGTTGATCTATTATTAATTTCAGTATATCTTACAAGGATCCTGAAGTGAGAGGGATATGGAGGCTATTTATATAATGTTAAACAATGCACATTGCCTGGCTATCCTGCTGATCCTGTGTCTCTAATACATTTATCCATTGCCCCTGAACAAGCATGCAGCAGATCAGGTGCTCTGACTGAAGTCTGACTGGATTAGCTGCATGCTTGTTTCAGGTGTGTGATTCAGCCACTACTGCAACCAAAGAGATCACCAGGACAGCCAGGCAACTGGTATTGTTTAAAAGCCTCCCGAAAAACATGTTTTTACTTTAAAGACCTCTTTAACATGAATGCCCCAGCTGAGACGCCGCATCCCCGTGGCTGAAAACTTAATTCATCACCCCAAACTCCCGGGGCAAAAATCCACGACTTTCCAGGTCGTGATTTTGCTGCCCGGGGAGGCAGAGCTTTGTGCTATAGCTCTGCCTCCATTCGCGTCAATCTCACGCGGATCTCCGCTTCTTCCCCGCCCCTCTCCGTGAAAGAAGACTGAGAGGGGCGGGAGGAGGCGGAGATCCGCACAGATTGACGTGAGTAGAGTAAGAGCTACTGCACAAAGCTCTGCCTCTACATGGAAGGAGACCCGCAATTAGCCCCAGGGAGTTTAATGGTGATTAATTACGTTTTCAGCTGCTGGGATGCAGCGTTTCAGCTGGGACACTTATGTTAATGAGTTATTTAAACAAAAAAACACATATATCCAGGCACATCGCCTCCAGTTAGGACATTGTATAAGTTATTAAGGAAAAGGAGGTGCTGAAGGGGGTGTGGCTGGAAAAATAGCAAAAAACAATTAACCCTTCGCACACTTGCATATAAATGTTTAAACAAATGCATTCAAAGATGCAAATGAATGTTTGCATGTCTGCACTATGCATGTTACAGGGCTAGAGTTAGTACACCTATGTTTACCTGGGTACTCCTGCACAGTTTAAGTGACTAAGCAAAAGAAAGCATTCTTCTGTGAACTAAGACCCCGGCTTTTAACTTAGCTGTAGGGATATCAGTGGTGCCTGGATGAGTGAATCTGTGAATGCATTGGTTTGAACATTTGCATGCGAGTGTGCAAAGGGTTAATTGTTTTTTAGAGGTATTTAAAGTAAAAACGTGTTTTGGGAGGCTTCAGACTCTCTTTAAAGGGAGATAAACATGGTAGCCTCCATATCCCCTCACTTCAAAAACTTAATTCATATAATGACAACATATTCATGGTTATGCCATATATGGGCAGCACGGTGGCGTAGCGGTTAGCGCTCTTGCCTTGCAGCGATGGGTCCCCGGTTCGAATCCCAGCCAGGGCACTATCTGCAAGGAGTTTGTATGTTCTCCCCGTGTCTGCGTGGGTTTCCTCCGGGCACTCCGGTTTCCTCCCACATCCCAAAAACATACAGATAAGTTAATTGGCTTCCCCCTAAAATTGGCCCTTGACTACAATAAATACACTACACGATACATACATAGACGTACGACTATGGTAGGGATTAGATTGTGAGCTCCTCTGAGGGACAGTTAGTGACAAGACTATATTTTCTGTACAGCGCTGCGTAAGATGTCGGCGCTATATAAATACTAAATAATAATAATAATATTCCAAAGCAGTCTGTAGACATCCAATGAAGTGAAAATCTTACAAATAAATATCTCACAAAGCAGTTTTGTCTCCTTTCCTGAGCCAAGGTCGCAGGGCACATCTTATTGATAATTCTCACAAAAGCCAGAAAAACCTTCTCCAAGTGACTGGATTGTGCCCAAACAGGGATTGTGGAGTTAAGCAATAAGAAATAACTTAATCCTTTTCTGCTCTGATAAAATGCACCTCGGCTAAATTTCAGACTTATCCTCCATCTCATCACCTGGGATCCTGAGAGTAATATCAGACAAGCTGCAACTGCGGCTGAAGGGGTGGAGGGGGGAGATGGGGTTGCCAGGCAACAAGAACGCACTTTCTGTTCATTTGCCATGCGGGAAACTGAACAACAACCCTTTCTGCATGTTAATTGTCATAGATGGACAGAAGGATAGATAGATAGATAGATAGATAGATAGATAGATAGATAGATAGATAGATAGATAGATATAGACAGACAGATAGATGGAGGGATGGAAGGGGAGAGAGAGGGAGGGAGGGGGGGAATGGAAGGAGATCAGTATGTAGATAAATAGATAGGTAGATAGATAGATAGAAAGATAGATAGATAGATAGATAGATAGATAGATAGATAGTTGTGTGCAGGCAGCACACAGCAAGGTATCACTCATTGCGCAATTAGCATCACCTGTTACCTAAGTAACATGAGTGTCATGTTAGGGTAACGCCCATAATGCTGCTAGCAGAGCACACATTACTCTTACACTTAGGTAACATGGGCTGGGCTAATTGCGCCACGTGTGCTACCTTGTCAGCATCATTACCGTAAAATTGCCAACTTATCTTACCGAAGTTTAGCGAATCTGCCAAATAGATAGATGTGGATGGATGGAGATAGAAGGATCATGGCCGGACCGAGGCAGGGGTGAGAGAGGCTCCAGCCTCAGGGCGCAGTGTAGGAGGGGGCGCAGGGCGGGGCTGAGGCAGGGCGGGGCTGGGGCAGGGGCGAGAGAGGCTGCAGCCTCAGGGCGCAGTGTAGGAGAGGGCACACAACTCACTCAGCTATCATTCCGCTATTGTGTTTGAAGCAGAAGAAATAAAAAAAAGGCATACACGGCAGTGACTGCAAGCCAGATAACTAGAGATTGAAGAGAACCCGAGGTGGGTTTGAAGAATATTATCTGCATACAGAGGCTGGATCTGCCTATACAGCCCAGCCTCTGTTGCTATCCCAAACCCCCCTAAGGTCCCCCTGCACTCTGCAATCCCTCATAAATCACAGCCACGCTGCTGACAAACAGCTTGTCAGAGCTGGCTGTGTTTATCTCTATAGTGTCAATCTGCTGCTCTCCCCGCCTCCTGCAGAACTCCAGTCCCCGCCTGCATCCCCTCCCTCCCTGCTGATTGGAGGGAAGGGACGGGGGCAGGGACTGGAGCTATGCAGGAGGCGGGGGAGCAGCCGAGACTGACACTACAGATGTAAACACAGCCTCACAGCACGGCTGTGATTTATGAGGGATTGCAGAGTGCAGGGGGACCTTAGTGGGGTTTGGGATAGCAACAGAGGCTGGGCTGTATAGGCAGATCCAGCCTCTGTATGCAGATAACATTCTTTAAACACACCTCGGGTTCTCTTTAAGGTGTTGGGGGCCCTGGGATGGAGGGGCCCACTTTAGTGTCTTAGCCTTGGGTACTGGAGGACCTTGGATGGATAGATAGATAGATAGATGGGGTACTGCAGGGTAAAATGGCGACACTGGCAGGAGCTAAGGCTTCATGGGTATACTGGAGGAGGTTGGACATAGGTATCGGGTTGCCATATGAAAGTTTTGCTACATGATTCAAAGCGCTCAAGAGCTGCAGCCACTGGGATGCAGTCAAGGGGCGTCCCTGCAGAGCATGCTGGGTTGTCTCTACTTTCCCTCAGACTTAAAGGAATACTGTAGGGGGGTCGGGGGAAAATGAGTTGAACTTACCCGGGGCTTCTAATGGTCCCCCACAGACCTCCTGTGCCCGCGCAGCCACTCACCGATGCTCCGGCCCCGCCTCTGGCTCACTTCTGGAATTTCCGACTTTAAAGTCAGAAAACCCCTGCGCCTGCGTTGCCGTGTCCTCGTTCCCGCTGATGTCACCAGGAGTGTATAGCACAAGCCCAGTATGGTCTGTGTCTGCGCAGTACACTCCTGGTGACATCAGGGGAAGCGAGGACATGGCAATGCAGGCGCAGTGGTTTTCAGACTTTAAAGTCAAAAATTACAGAAGTGAACAAGAGGTGGGGCCCGGAGCATTAGGGAGTGGCTGCGCGGGCACAGGATGTCTGCAGGGGACCATTAGAAGCCACGGGTAAGTTCAACTCATCTTCCCCCGACCCCCCTACAGTATCCCTTCAAAGGGAACCAGAGATGATTTAAAGAAAAGATGTTATACATATACCTGGAGCTTCCTCCAGCCCCATACGCACGGATCGCTACCACGCCGCCGTCCACCGCTGCCGGCAACTACGAGAACTAGCTCCCATCACTGAAGTCATCGGAGCCAGGCTACGCAGGAGAAGTGCGCCCCCAACTTATCTCTCCAGCGTCTGCTGCAGAGATACGCAAGAAGCGCACTTCTCCTGCGTAGCCTGGCTCCGACTGACGGCAGAGCGGGGAGCCGGTTCTCGTACTTGCAGGCAGCTGTGGATGGTGGCGTGGTAGCGATCCGTGCGTATGGGGCTGGAGGAAGCCCCAGGTATGTATAACATCTTTTTTTTAGATCATCACTGGTTCTCTTTAACTAATGCAGCCTCTTTCCCTCCTGTTTTCCCCTCCCACACCTCTGTTTCTCTCTGATTGGCCAATATTTCTCACGCTGAGACAATGCACTTTCTATTGTGGGGGGCAATGCATATACAATCAGGCAGAGAAGAGTAAGGGGGGAAATGACATCAGAATTGGCTTCAACATAGCCACAGTTGAAATTAGAAATTCTAAGAAGAATTTTCCCTTTTTTTATTGTAGAAAAATCACTAAAATCAAAACGTGGACAGTGCAACACATGTTATGTAAGTAGAGCAAATATTTATTTACTTATATATGTGTTTATTTTACTGAGCTCGTATGGCTGACAGCTCCTCTTTAACCAGTACACTATCATAGCTCCCAACTGTCCCTTTTTCGGAGGGACTGTCCCTCTTTGGGAGCCCTGTCCCTCTGTCCCTCTTTCCTCCTCATTTGTCCCTCTTTCAGGACTTTGTCCCTCTCTCTATGTAAATATATATATTTCTATACTAAAAAATGTGTTTGATTGACTCTAAACTTTATTCCCAACCTTTAAATTGATATATTACTAATTTTAAAATGTTACTATGAAGGAAAATGAACCAAGATAGAAAGGACCAGTGTGGTTTGAATTATAAAACAACATATGTTTCTTATGAAATCTTTATGGTATGCGTGACTAGAGGCGTGGTGAGGGCGTGGCCAGGGGTGTGGCAGGGGCATGGCTTAAGTGTTCCTTTTTCTCATCTCAAAAATTTGGGAGGTATGCACTATCCAACCACAATTCTGCTTTGACTTACTCTTGTCATTTGTACAGTGAAAAAAACAGACTTCCAGGGAAGGAGAGACACACAGTACGCTGTGCAGGAATGAAGCTCACAAGGTTACGGTTACCGTGCTGTGTTGTGCATATTTCATATTTACAGGTGAAATTAATTATTTACAGTCATGGGAACATCTTACTAATTAAAAGTTCACGCAATGTGAATCTGAAACATTACCGAACACATCTCTTCCTGGTGTTTATTTTTAAGACTCTACCAGGGCTGAAAAACGTATTAATAATTGATAAGATTACGCTTAGACCAATTATGAGCAGTAAGTCAGATCAAACAGATACTAGCTATTAAATGGATCTGGGAGTTGTGCTCAGAATTGGAGGCATTGGGTTACTTTGCCCTTTAGCTTATCAAACTTTTTTTCACGGGTCACCCAAACTG
>NW_027152722.1:0-28272 GCF_040937935.1 Hyperolius riggenbachi
GGAGTGTGTATAGCAATCAAGGACACTCTGGGACTGGTGGTGGAGGAATCATACTGTGGTGAGGACGGTAGATTGGTGATGATTTCTGGGACTATCAATTCTCAAACTTTTACTTTCGCCAATATATATGCCCCTAATACATATCAAGTAAAATTTCTCAATAAAACATTTCAAAAAATATCTAAATTTAAAAAAGGGAATTTATTTATAGTAGGAGACATGAACGCTATAGCAGACCCCATATTGGATTCATCTTCCCAAACAAAAAAAAGGGCCCAATCAATCCTAACACCATCACTAATTAAAAACGAATTATTTGACACCTGGAGGTGCATCCACCCAAAAGAAAAAGGATATAGTTATTACTCACCAATCTACCAGTCCTTCACTAGGATAGATCATTGTCTGACCGATAGGTTCTCTCTGCCACTGGTCTCAGAGGTTGAAATTGGCACCAGAATATGGTCGGACCACTCCCCTCTCATAGTCAAATTTCATCTTTTAGATACTTCCCCTAAGCAGTTCAATTGGAAACTGAATAAATTTGTCATCAACTCTGAGCACACCCTTCCTATCATTAAAAAAGAGCTGCTTGAATACTTCCACTTTAACAATACCAGTGTCACCTCTAGAATTTCATTATGGAATGCTCACAAGGCTTTCATGAGAGGAACACTCATGAAACAAGGAGCCATACAAAAAAGAAAAATCAGAGAAAAAACTGACTCCTTACTGAATAAAATTAGAATGTTGGAGGTGGAAGTATTCAACAAAAAAAGAAAGAGTCTGATTGGGGAATTGGAGGAGAGGAGACAAGAATTGGCAGATTGTATGTACTACGAATATGACAAATGGCAGACTAGGCTCAGGGAGAATTGGTACCATGGAGGAAACAAGGCCGGGAAATTAATGGCACGTAAAATTAAAGGACAAAGGATACACCATAGGATACTTAAAATAAAACACCCCCTTACCAAAATTGAAGTACATCACCCTACAGACATAGTGGAAGCATTAGCAAAATACTATGAAGGCCTATACAATTTAGAAACAGACCCCAATACTCCTTCCCCATCCTTACAAAATATAGATAAATATTTAGGAAAAATAGATCTCCCTTCACTCTCTGACTTTGAAAGAAAATACTTATCTGTTCCCTTTTCTCAAGCAGAGGTAGTAAAGGTAATCAATACCCTGAAAAACGATAAAACCCCAGGCCCAGACGGATATATAAATGAATACTATAAAAAATTTGTTACTATACTTTCTAAACCACTTTCTGAAATGTTTAATGAAATAGCTTCCCAACGTAAATTTCCCAAAGAATCATTATCAGCTTTCATATCAACCATCCCTAAAGAAGATAAAAACCCAGCAGACCCCAGTAGTTACAGACCTATCTCACTTTTGAATACAGACGTTAAAATTTATGCCCGAATTATAGCTAACAGATTATCCCCCCTAATGCCCCAACTCATTAACTCAGATCAAGTAGGATTCACCAAAGGTAGATCAACATGTGACGGCACAAGGAAAGCGTTGGCCATACTCCACCAGATCAAACTCTGTCGGACGCCCACTCTCCTTGTCTCCTTAGACACGGAGAAGGCGTTCGACAGAGTTAATTGGCTATATATGTCTAGGGTACTCACTAAATTTGGAATCCCGGATTTCCTCCATGGTGCCATTCTAGCATTATATACCTGTCCATCTGCCAGAGTTGCCTCTTCTGGTTCTGTCTCCTCACCCTTCAATATTACTAATGGTACCCGCCAGGGCTGTCCTCTCTCTCCACTAATTTTTAATTTAACATTAGAGCCCCTTGCCCAAAAAATAAGGAATAACCCAAAAATACATGGTATTAAAATTGGCAGCTACTCCACCAAATTAGGCCTATACGCGGATGACGTGATATTGTATGTACAAAAACCTTTGGTATCACTGCCTAATGCCATTGAAGAACTAGAGGAATTCTCCACAGTGTCATATTATAAACTTAACGAACAGAAAACGGTCATTCTCCCCTGCTTCATACCAGCCAAGGTTAAAGAAACTCTCAAGCAGTCCTGCCAGTATACTTGGGATGAGAAATCTATTAAATATTTAGGAATCCAATTAACCCCAACTATAGCACAAATTTATAGAGAGAATTATGATCCATGGTTAGTTAAAATTAAAAATAAATTAGAATCCCTTGCAAAAGTAGAATTTTCATGGTTAGGCAGAATAGCTGCATTTAAGATGATGATCCTTCCCCAGCTTCTTTACCTGTTCCGGAATCTCCCAATAAGGGTACCTCAAAAGTTCTTTATGAGCTTACAAAAACAAATTAACCAATACTTTCTCAATAACAGAAAAGCCAGGTTCTCTAATAAAATTTTAACAACTCACGTCTCAAATATGGGACTGGGAGCCCCTAACATAGAATTGTATTATAAGGCCACAATTCTGGATCAATCCAGGTCAATCTGGATGAAAGACATCACCAAACAATGGTATGTAATAGAAGAAGAACAATTACCATTCAAGCCATTCAGAGAGTTTTGGGAATCCAGATTGACCTGGAGAATACAACAACATATCCAGAACCCTGTCACCGCCAACTCTCTCAGACTATGGAAAGAGCTAATTAATTTAAGTAGAAAAGAGGTTTTGGCGGTGACAATACCTACTTATTTAAATACACTGCCTGCTGCTATAAAGAACCTAGAATTGGAGAACTGGCCAGATTATGGTATAAAATCCATAGAGGATCTGTTGGGAGATTCCGGAATAAGACCCTTTGATGATTTAGTAGCAACCTATGGAATCCCAATATTAGAAAAACCTAAATATGACAGAATAGCAAGATTCATTAATAAACATCCATACCTCCCTATATCCCTTGAACCAAAAATTATAAAATTAACTCAATCAGAAAATACTCACTTAAAAGGAACATCAGTTATTTATAGAACATTATTAGAATTAAAAGAAATTTTCCCTAAATGGCAGTTGAACAAATGGCAGGACTGGCTGGGAGAAGAAATTGGTGTGGAGGAGTGGGAGAAGTCTGTTAAGGCCTTTAAAAAGGTTTCACATTGTGTAGGCCATCATGAAAGCTTACTAAAGAGCATTTGGCGGTGGTACCAAACCCCTGAAAAAATTAGCAAATTCGATACCCAAGCATCCCCCTTGTGCTGGAGAGGATGCAACCTGGTGGGTACCATGGAACATATCCTATGGGATTGCCCTAAACTTCGGGGATTAAGGAAGGACATTGAGAAATTTCTTCAACAACTTCCAATGTCCTTGCAGTCAATACCCCCAGGCCTTGCGGTATTAAACTTGGGTGCACACAACTTTCCTCCTCAGGAGAGATTGATAATATCTCATGTATTTGCAGTACTAAGGAACCTGTTGGCCTTAAACTGGAGAACCCCCTATACTCCTAAATTAGATGAGATCCTAAGAAGGGTAGAAACTAATCTTTTAGCCGAAAAGGCCTGGGCAATAAGATGTGGAAATGTCAACTCCTTTGTCATGAAAGCTAATCTCTGGCCTTCAATATACCCAAGTTCAAAACTATTAGACTTCTGAATAGGTCACTCTGATATACTGATGGATTGTATGGGTGTGTTTGGTGTGATCCTGTCGGCACTCATTCATTCAGCAGCAGCATTCTGGCATCTCAAAATTCTGAAATTCGGTGAGTAAAATTATGGACAAGAGCAGTGTGCATGTAGATTAGGTAGCTAGGTTAATTTAGATTAGTGTAGTTGGTTATAGGTCTTATTTGAAGTCCCTGTAAGTAATTGGACAGTATGAGTCAGACATTGAAATTTGCTTAATTCTGATGTGCAACCTGAGGCATGGTGGAAACCACTTGTATAGGCCTCACTCCCTGGGATCTAAGTGGAGGGGTATCCCCTCATTTCCCAGGTTGAGAGAGTCCTCCTAACTATAGAGTCCAACTCAACCACCTTGCCATGCACATTGGGATGGAAGATACTTCCTTAGTAACATCTTTTCCCCCTGACTATACATGTCAAATAAATATTTGGCATTATTGTACTTAACTTAATGCTAGGCAGATATATGCCCTATTTCCCTCCCCTTTCAGACAGTCTAGTCTTGATCAGTTTTCTTAATATACTAACTTAGACTAAGTGATCTAGATACAGCTTACACAAATTCAAGTTTATAAACTTTCTCTCTGCAAAATTTACTTTAAGTGTTTTTAACATTAATTTATATATACCTAAGTATTCATACATTGTTGGTTTATGCTTCCCTCTTTTGAGGTTAAAACACACTTAATTTATGCTATTTTGAGTTTTTGAATCAATTTCCCCAAAAATTTGGTGAATTTGGGTAAATTTGCAAAAAACGCGCAAAAAACGCGCAGAAAACGCGTTTTGCCGCTTTTGGGCGTTTTTGTGGCGGTTTTGCGGCTTTTTGCCGCTAAAGAACCGCCACTGAAACGCGTATGAGATAATACGCGTTTACGCATGGAAACACATAGATACGCATAGTGGACATGTCTTTACGCGTTGAACGCGTATTCTTATACGCGTTTATACGCGTTTAATATGCGTCAAGCGCACTAAAGTTACACACATGTGCGTAAATTAATCCTCATCATAAATAAGTAGCGTTTAGTATAGGAAAATAGCCACAGATTATAATTGGTGTTATACATGCGACTTTTTAGGCGAATAACCCATAATGAAACTGTTTTGTTCACTAACTCAAATTATTTTTTATCTTACCTAATAGTGGTTATATTTTAATATAATAATAACAATTTAACGCCTCACTAACATTAACTTTATATATATATATAAGTATCTATACATGGTTGGTTTATGCTTTTTCTTGGAGGTTAAAACACATTTAATTTAAGCCATTTTGAGCTTTTGAAACAATCCTCTAAAAAACATGGTGAATTTGGGTAAATTGGCAAAAAACGCGCAAAAAACGCACAAAAAACGCCTTTTGTCGCTTTTGGGCGTTTCTGTGGCGGTTTTGCAGCTTTTTGCCGCTAAAGAACCGCCACTGAAACGCGTAAGAGAAAATACGCGTTTACGCATGGAAATACATAGATACGCACAGTGAACATGCTTTTACGCGTCGAACGCGTACTTTGTACGCGTTTATACGCGTTTAATACGCGTCAAACGCACTAAAGGTACACATATGTGAGTAAATTAATCCTCATTATAAATAAGAAGCGTTTAGTATAAGAAAACAACCACAGAACATAATATGTGCTATACATGCGACCTTCTAAGCGATTAACCCATAATGAAACTTTTACTCACTAACTCAAATTATTCTTTTTTTCTTCCTTTTTTTTTTCTCTTATTGTTACCAAAGAGTTGTTATATTTCAATGTAATAATAATAATATAGTAATATTAACATGAGAACTGTTTATATCATCCTTACATAACTCCATTACCTCAGGACTATACATGTCTTACCCATTTTGTATCTATATACTAATACTCAGTAACTTGTATTATCTATACACACAGGCAATGTATATTATAATTTGTCATTTATATCTGTCTGTTAACTGTACTGTTATATTTTGAAAAACTTCAATAAAAACTATAGTTGTTGGTTTAACATAGAAAACTTACCGTTGGCTCTAGATTCTAATCTATCACTCCGATTTGCAAACGGATTTCACTGAAGCTGTAACTTTCATCCCAGAACATAGTTTAGGGGCCATTACTTCTTCAACTATAGTCATTTTTCTTTCGATTGCAAACGTAACCAGTTTTTCAATGGTGTAATGGTTTAACATAGAAAACTTACCGTTGGCTCTAGATTCTAATCTATCACTCCGATTTGCAAACGGATTTCACTGAAGCTGTAACTTTCATCCCAGAACATAGTTTAGGGGCCATTACTTCTTCAACTATAGTCATTTTTCTTTCGATTGCAAACGTAACCAGTTTTTCAATGGTGTAATGGTTTAACATAGAAAACTTACCGTTGGCTCTAGATTCTAATCTATCACTCCGATTTGCAAACGGATTTCACTGAAGCTGTAACTTTCATCCCAGAACATAGTTTAGGGGCCATTACTTCTTCAACTATAGTCATTTTTCTTTCGATTGCAAACGTAACCAGTTTTTCAATGGTGTAATGGTTTAACATAGAAAACTTACCGTTGGCTCTAGATTCTAATCTATCACTCCGATTTGCAAACGGATTTCACTGAAGCTGTAACTTTCATCCCAGAACATAGTTTAGGGGCCATTACTTCTTCAACTATAGTCATTTTTCTTTCGATTGCAAACGTAACCAGTTTTTCAATGGTGTAATGGTTTAACATAGAAAACTTACCGTTGGCTCTAGATTCTAATCTATCACTCCGATTTGCAAACGGATTTCACTGAAGCTGTAACTTTCATCCCAGAACATAGTTTAGGGGCCATTACTTCTTCAACTATAGTCATTTTTCTTTCGATTGCAAACGTAACCAGTTTTTCAATGGTGTAATGGTTTAACATAGAAAACTTACCGTTGGCTCTAGATTCTAATCTATCACTCCGATTTGCAAACGGATTTCACTGAAGCTGTAACTTTCATCCCAGAACATAGTTTAGGGGCCATTACTTCTTCAACTATAGTCATTTTTCTTTCGATTGCAAACGTAACCAGTTTTTCAATGGTGTAATGGTTTAACATAGAAAACTTACCGTTGGCTCTAGATTCTAATCTATCACTCCGATTTGCAAACGGATTTCACTGAAGCTGTAACTTTCATCCCAGAACATAGTTTAGGGGCCATTACTTCTTCAACTATAGTCATTTTTCTTTCGATTGCAAACGTAACCAGTTTTTCAATGGTGTAATGGTTTAACATAGAAAACTTACCGTTGGCTCTAGATTCTAATCTATCACTCCGATTTGCAAACGGATTTCACTGAAGCTGTAACTTTCATCCCAGAACATAGTTTAGGGGCCATTACTTCTTCAACTATAGTCATTTTTCTTTCGATTGCAAACGTAACCAGTTTTTCAATGGTGTAATGGTTTAACATAGAAAACTTACCGTTGGCTCTAGATTCTAATCTATCACTCCGATTTGCAAACGGATTTCACTGAAGCTGTAACTTTCATCCCAGAACATAGTTTAGGGGCCATTACTTCTTCAACTATAGTCATTTTTCTTTCGATTGCAAACGTAACCAGTTTTTCAATGGTGTAATGGTTTAACATAGAAAACTTACCGTTGGCTCTAGATTCTAATCTATCACTCCGATTTGCAAACGGATTTCACTGAAGCTGTAACTTTCATCCCAGAACATAGTTTAGGGGCCATTACTTCTTCAACTATAGTCATTTTTCTTTCGATTGCAAACGTAACCAGTTTTTCAATGGTGTAATGGTTTAACATAGAAAACTTACCGTTGGCTCTAGATTCTAATCTATCACTCCGATTTGCAAACGGATTTCACTGAAGCTGTAACTTTCATCCCAGAACATAGTTTAGGGGCCATTACTTCTTCAACTATAGTCATTTTTCTTTCGATTGCAAACGTAACCAGTTTTTCAATGGTGTAATGGTTTAACATAGAAAACTTACCGTTGGCTCTAGATTCTAATCTATCACTCCGATTTGCAAACGGATTTCACTGAAGCTGTAACTTTCATCCCAGAACATAGTTTAGGGGCCATTACTTCTTCAACTATAGTCATTTTTCTTTCGATTGCAAACGTAACCAGTTTTTCAATGGTGTAATGGTTTAACATAGAAAACTTACCGTTGGCTCTAGATTCTAATCTATCACTCCGATTTGCAAACGGATTTCACTGAAGCTGTAACTTTCATCCCAGAACATAGTTTAGGGGCCATTACTTCTTCAACTATAGTCATTTTTCTTTCGATTGCAAACGTAACCAGTTTTTCAATGGTGTAATGGTTTAACATAGAAAACTTACAGTTGGCTCTAGATTCTAATCTATCACTCCGATTTGCAAACGGATTTCACTGAAGCTGTAACTTTCATCCCAGAACATAGTTTAGGGGCCATTACTTCTTCAACTATAGTCATTTTTCTTTCGATTGCAAACGTAACCAGTTTTTCAATGGTGTAATGGTTTAACATAGAAAACTTACCGTTGGCTCTAGATTCTAATCTATCACTCCGATTTGCAAACGGATTTCACTGAAGCTGTAACTTTCATCTCAGAACATAGTTTAGGGGCCATTACTTCTTCAACTATAGTCATTTTTCTTTCGATTGCAAACGTAACCAGTTTTTCAATGGTGTAATGGTTTAACATAGAAAACTTACCGTTGGCTCTAGATTCTAATCTATCACTCCGATTTGCAAACGGATTTCACTGAAGCTGTAACTTTCATCCTAGAACATAGTTTAGGGGCCATTACTTCTTCAACTATAGTCATTTTTCTTTCGATTGCAAACGTAACCAGTTTTTCAATGGTGTAATGGTTTAACATAGAAAACTTACCGTTGGCTCTAGATTCTAATCTATCACTCCGATTTGCAAACGGATTTCACTGAAGCTGTAACTTTCATCCCAGAACATAGTTTAGGGGCCATTACTTCTTCAACTATAGTCATTTTTCTTTCGATTGCAAACGTAACCAGTTTTTCAATGGTGTAATGGTTTAACATAGAAAACTTACCGTTGGCTCTAGATTCTAATCTATCACTCCGATTTGCAAACGGATTTCACTGAAGCTGTAACTTTCATCCCAGAACATAGTTTAGGGGCCATTACTTCTTCAACTATAGTCATTTTTCTTTCGATTGCAAACGTAACCAGTTTTTCAATGGTGTAATGGTTTAACATAGAAAACTTACCGTTGGCTCTAGATTCTAATCTATCACTCCGATTTGCAAACGGATTTCACTGAAGCTGTAACTTTCATCTCAGAACATAGTTTAGGGGCCATTACTTCTTCAACTATAGTCATTTTTCTTTCGATTGCAAACGTAACCAGTTTTTCAATGGTGTAATGGTTTAACATAGAAAACTTACCGTTGGCTCTAGATTCTAATCTATCACTCCGATTTGCAAACGGATTTCACTGAAGCTGTAACTTTCATCCTAGAACATAGTTTAGGGGCCATTACTTCTTCAACTATAGTCATTTTTCTTTCGATTGCAAACGTAACCAGTTTTTCAATGGTGTAATGGTTTAACATAGAAAACTTACCGTTGGCTCTAGATTCTAATCTATCACTCCGATTTGCAAACGGATTTCACTGAAGCTGTAACTTTCATCCCAGAACATAGTTTAGGGGCCATTACTTCTTCAACTATAGTCATTTTTCTTTCGATTGCAAACGTAACCAGTTTTTCAATGGTGTAATGGTTTAACATAGAAAACTTACCGTTGGCTCTAGATTCTAATCTATCACTCCGATTTGCAAACGGATTTCACTGAAGCTGTAACTTTCATCCCAGAACATAGTTTAGGGGCCATTACTTCTTCAACTATAGTCATTTTTCTTTCGATTGCAAACGTAACCAGTTTTTCAATGGTGTAATGGTTTAACATAGAAAACTTACCGTTGGCTCTAGATTCTAATCTATCACTCCGATTTGCAAACGGATTTCACTGAAGCTGTAACTTTCATCCCAGAACATAGTTTAGGGGCCATTACTTCTTCAACTATAGTCATTTTTCTTTCGATTGCAAACGTAACCAGTTTTTCAATGGTGTAATGGTTTAACATAGAAAACTTACCGTTGGCTCTAGATTCTAATCTATCACTCCGATTTGCAAACGGATTTCACCGAAGCTGTAACTTTCATCCCAGAACATAGTTTAGGGGCCATTACTTCTTCAACTATAGTCATTTTTCTTTCGATTGCAAACGTAACCAGTTTTTCAATGGTGTAATGGTTTAACATAGAAAACTTACCGTTGGCTCTAGATTCTAATCTATCACTCCGATTTGCAAACGGATTTCACTGAAGCTGTAACTTTCATCCCAGAACATAGTTTAGGGGCCATTACTTCTTCAACTATAGTCATTTTTCTTTCGATTGCAAACGTAACCAGTTTTTCAATGGTGTAATGGTTTAACATAGATATGCCTATCTACTTGTTTTTGCACTCACTGTTAAAATTTGAAAATTCCAATAAAATACTATTGTTACTGGTTTAACATAGAAAACTTACCGTTGGCTCTAGATTCTAATCTATCACTCCGATTTGCAAACGGATTTCACTGAAGCTGTAACTTTCATCCCAGAACATAGTTTAGGGGCCATTACTTCTTCAACTATAGTCATTTTTCTTTCGATTGCAAACGTAACCAGTTTTTCAATGGTGTAATGGTTTAACATAGAAAACTTACCGTTGGCTCTAGATTCTAATCTATCACTCCGATTTGCAAACGGATTTCACTGAAGCTGTAACTTTCATCCCAGAACATAGTTTAGGGGCCATTACTTCTTCAACTATAGTCATTTTTCTTTCGATTGCAAACGTAACCAGTTTTTCAATGGTGTAATGGTTTAACATAGAAAACTTACCGTTGGCTCTAGATTCTAATCTATCACTCCGATTTGCAAACGGATTTCACTGAAGCTGTAACTTTCATCCCAGAACATAGTTTAGGGGCCATTACTTCTTCAACTATAGTCATTTTTCTTTCGATTGCAAACGTAACCAGTTTTTCAATGGTGTAATGGTTTAACATAGAAAACTTACCGTTGGCTCTAGATTCTAATCTATCACTCCGATTTGCAAACGGATTTCACTGAAGCTGTAACTTTCATCCCAGAACATAGTTTAGGGGCCATTACTTCTTCAACTATAGTCATTTTTCTTTCGATTGCAAACGTAACCAGTTTTTCAATGGTGTAATGGTTTAACATAGAAAACTTACCGTTGGCTCTAGATTCTAATCTATCACTCCGATTTGCAAACGGATTTCACCGAAGCTGTAACTTTCATCCCAGAACATAGTTTAGGGGCCATTACTTCTTCAACTATAGTCATTTTTCTTTCGATTGCAAACGTAACCAGTTTTTCAATGGTGTAATGGTTTAACATAGAAAACTTACCGTTGGCTCTAGATTCTAATCTATCACTCCGATTTGCAAACGGATTTCACTGAAGCTGTAACTTTCATCCCAGAACATAGTTTAGGGGCCATTACTTCTTCAACTATAGTCATTTTTCTTTCGATTGCAAACGTAACCAGTTTTTCAATGGTGTAATGGTTTAACATAGAAAACTTACCGTTGGCTCTAGATTCTAATCTATCACTCCGATTTGCAAACGGATTTCACTGAAGCTGTAACTTTCATCCCAGAACATAGTTTAGGGGCCATTACTTCTTCAACTATAGTCATTTTTCTTTCGATTGCAAACGTAACCAGTTTTTCAATGGTGTAATGGTTTAACATAGAAAACTTACCGTTGGCTCTAGATTCTAATCTATCACTCCGATTTGCAAACGGATTTCACTGAAGCTGTAACTTTCATCCCAGAACATAGTTTAGGGGCCATTACTTCTTCAACTATAGTCATTTTTCTTTCGATTGCAAACGTAACCAGTTTTTCAATGGTGTAATGGTTTAACATAGAAAACTTACCGTTGGCTCTAGATTCTAATCTATCACTCCGATTTGCAAACGGATTTCACCGAAGCTGTAACTTTCATCCCAGAACATAGTTTAGGGGCCATTACTTCTTCAACTATAGTCATTTTTCTTTCGATTGCAAACGTAACCAGTTTTTCAATGGTGTAATGGTTTAACATAGAAAACTTACCGTTGGCTCTAGATTCTAATCTATCACTCCGATTTGCAAACGGATTTCACTGAAGCTGTAACTTTCATCCCAGAACATAGTTTAGGGGCCATTACTTCTTCAACTATAGTCATTTTTCTTTCGATTGCAAACGTAACCAGTTTTTCAATGGTTTAACATAGAAAACTTACCGTTGGCTCTAGATTCTAATCTATCACTCCGATTTGCAAACGGATTTCACTGAAGCTGTAACTTTCATCCCAGAACATAGTTTAGGGGCCATTACTTCTTCAACTATAGTCATTTTTCTTTCGATTGCAAACGTAACCAGTTTTTCAATGGTGTAATGGTTTAACATAGAAAACTTACCGCTGGCTCTAGATTCTAATCTATCACTCCGATTTGCAAACGGATTTCACTGAAGCTGTAACTTTCATCCCAGAACATAGTTTAGGGGCCATTACTTCTTCAACTATAGTCATTTTTCTTTCGATTGCAAACGTAACCAGTTTTTCAATGGTGTAATGGTTTAACATAGAAAACTTACCGTTGGCTCTAGATTCTAATCTATCACTCCGATTTGCAAACGGATTTCACTGAAGCTGTAACTTTCATCCCAGAACATAGTTTAGGGGCCATTACTTCTTCAACTATAGTCATTTTTCTTTCGATTGCAAACGTAACCAGTTTTTCAATGGTGTAATGGTTTAACATAGAAAACTTACCGTTGGCTCTAGATTCTAATCTATCACTCCGATTTGCAAACGGATTTCACTGAAGCTGTAACTTTCATCCCAGAACATAGTTTAGGGGCCATTACTTCTTCAACTATAGTCATTTTTCTTTCGATTGCAAACGTAACCAGTTTTTCAATGGTGTAATGGTTTAACATAGAAAACTTACCGTTGGCTCTAGATTCTAATCTATCACTCCGATTTGCAAACGGATTTCACTGAAGCTGTAACTTTCATCCCAGAACATAGTTTAGGGGCCATTACTTCTTCAACTATAGTCATTTTTCTTTCGATTGCAAACGTAACCAGTTTTTCAATGGTGTAATGGTTTAACATAGAAAACTTACCGTTGGCTCTAGATTCTAATCTATCACTCCGATTTGCAAACGGATTTCACTGAAGCTGTAACTTTCATCCCAGAACATAGTTTAGGGGCCATTACTTCTTCAACTATAGTCATTTTTCTTTCGATTGCAAACGTAACCAGTTTTTCAATGGTGTAATGGTTTAACATAGAAAACTTACCGCTTGGCTCTAGATTCTAATCTATCACTCCGATTTGCAAACGGATTTCACTGAAGCTGTAACTTTCATCCCAGAACATAGTTTAGGGGCCATTACTTCTTCAACTATAGTCATTTTTCTTTCGATTGCAAACGTAACCAGTTTTTCAATGGTGTAATGGTTTAACATAGAAAACTTACCGTTGGCTCTAGATTCTAATCTATCACTCCGATTTGCAAACGGATTTCACTGAAGCTGTAACTTTCATCCCAGAACATAGTTTAGGGGCCATTACTTCTTCAACTATAGTCATTTTTCTTTCGATTGCAAACGTAACCAGTTTTTCAATGGTGTAATGGTTTAACATAGAAAACTTACCGTTGGCTCTAGATTCTAATCTATCACTCCGATTTGCAAACGGATTTCACTGAAGCTGTAACCTTCATCCCAGAACATAGTTTAGGGGCTATTACTTCTTCAACTATAGTCATTTTTCTTTCGATTGCAAACGTAACCAGTTTTTCAATGGTGTAATGGTTTAACATAGAAAATTTACAGTTGGCTCTAGATTCTAATCTATCACTCCGATTTGCAAACGGATTTCACTGAAGCTGTAACTTTCATCCCAGAACATAGTTTAGGGGCCATTACTTCTTCAACTATAGTCATTTTTCTTTCGATTGCAAACGTAACCAGTTTTTCAATGGTGTAATGGTTTAACATAGAAAACTTACCGTTGGCTCTAGATTCTAATCTATCACTCCGATTTGCAAACGGATTTCACTGAAGCTGTAACTTTCATCCCAGAACATAGTTTAGGGGCCATTACTTCTTCAACTATAGTCATTTTTCTTTCGATTGCAAACGTAACCAGTTTTTCAATGGTGTAATGGTTTAACATAGAAAACTTACCGTTGGCTCTAGATTCTAATCTATCACTCCGATTTGCAAACGGATTTCACTGAAGCTGTAACTTTCATCCCAGAACATAGTTTAGGGGCCATTACTTCTTCAACTATAGTCATTTTTCTTTCGATTGCAAACGTAACCAGTTTTTCAATGGTGTAATGGTTTAACATAGAAAACTTACCGTTGGCTCTAGATTCTAATCTATCACTCCGATTTGCAAACGGATTTCACTGAAGCTGTAACTTTCATCCCAGAACATAGTTTAGGGGCCATTACTTCTTCAACTATAGTCATTTTTCTTTCGATTGCAAACGTAACCAGTTTTTCAATGGTGTAATGGTTTAACATAGAAAACTTACCGTTGGCTCTAGATTCTAATCTATCACTCCGATTTGCAAACGGATTTCACCTGAAGCTGTAACTTTCATCCCAGAACATAGTTTAGGGGCCATTACTTCTTCAACTATAGTCATTTTTCTTTCGATTGCAAACGTAACCAGTTTTTCAATGGTGTAATGGTTTAACATAGAAAACTTACCGTTGGCTCTAGATTCTAATCTATCACTCCGATTTGCAAACGGATTTCACTGAAGCTGTAACTTTCATCCCAGAACATAGTTTAGGGGCCATTACTTCTTCAACTATAGTCATTTTTCTTTCGATTGCAAACGTAACCAGTTTTTCAATGGTTTAACATAGAAAACTTACCGTTGGCTCTAGATTCTAATCTATCACTCCGATTTGCAAACGGATTTCACTGAAGCTGTAACTTTCATCCCAGAACATAGTTTAGGGGCCATTACTTCTTCAACTATAGTCATTTTTCTTTCGATTGCAAACGTAACCAGTTTTTCAATGGTGTAATGGTTTAACATAGAAAACTTACCGTTGGCTCTAGATTCTAATCTATCACTCCGATTTGCAAACGGATTTCACTGAAGCTGTAACTTTCATCCCAGAACATAGTTTAGGGGCCATTACTTCTTCAACTATAGTCATTTTTCTTTCGATTGCAAACGTAACCAGTTTTTCAATGGTGTAATGGTTTAACATAGAAAACTTACCGTTGGCTCTAGATTCTAATCTATCACTCCGATTTGCAAACGGATTTCACTGAAGCTGTAACTTTCATCCCAGAACATAGTTTAGGGGCCATTACTTCTTCAACTATAGTCATTTTTCTTTCGATTGCAAACGTAACCAGTTTTTCAATGGTGTAATGGTTTAACATAGAAAACTTACCGTTGGCTCTAGATTCTAATCTATCACTCCGATTTGCAAACGGATTTCACTGAAGCTGTAACTTTCATCCCAGAACATAGTTTAGGGGCCATTACTTCTTCAACTATAGTCATTTTTCTTTCGATTGCAAACGTAACCAGTTTTTCAATGGTGTAATGGTTTAACATAGAAAACTTACCGTTGGCTCTAGATTCTAATCTATCACTCCGATTTGCAAACGGATTTCACTGAAGCTGTAACTTTCATCCCAGAACATAGTTTAGGGGCCATTACTTCTTCAACTATAGTCATTTTTCTTTCGATTGCAAACGTAACCAGTTTTTCAATGGTGTAATGGTTTAACATAGAAAACTTACCGTTGGCTCTAGATTCTAATCTATCACTCCGATTTGCAAACGGATTTCACTGAAGCTGTAACTTTCATCCCAGAACATAGTTTAGGGGCCATTACTTCTTCAACTATAGTCATTTTTCTTTCGATTGCAAACGTAACCAGTTTTTCAATGGTGTAATGGTTTAACATAGAAAACTTACCGTTGGCTCTAGATTCTAATCTATCACTCCGATTTGCAAACGGATTTCACTGAAGCTGTAACTTTCATCCCAGAACATAGTTTAGGGGCCATTACTTCTTCAACTATAGTCATTTTTCTTTCGATTGCAAACGTAACCAGTTTTTCAATGGTGTAATGGTTTAACATAGAAAACTTACCGTTGGCTCTAGATTCTAATCTATCGCTCCGATTTGCAAACGGATTTCACTGAAGCTGTAACTTTCATCCCAGAACATAGTTTAGGGGCTATTACTTCTTCAACTATAGTCATTTTTCTTTCGATTGCAAACGTAACCAGTTTTTCAATGGTGTAATGGTTTAACATAGAAAATTTACAGTTGGCTCTAGATTCTAATCTATCACTCCGATTTGCAAACGGATTTCACTGAAGCTGTAACTTTCATCCCAGAACATAGTTTAGGGGCCATTACTTCTTCAACTATAGTCATTTTTCTTTCGATTGCAAACGTAACCAGTTTTTCAATGGTGTAATGGTTTAACATAGAAAACTTACCGTTGGCTCTAGATTCTAATCTATCACTCCGATTTGCAAACGGATTTCACTGAAGCTGTAACTTTCATCCCAGAACATAGTTTAGGGGCCATTACTTCTTCAACTATAGTCATTTTTCTTTCGATTGCAAACGTAACCAGTTTTTCAATGGTGTAATGGTTTAACATAGAAAACTTACCGTTGGCTCTAGATTCTAATCTATCACTCCGATTTGCAAACGGATTTCACTGAAGCTGTAACTTTCATCCCAGAACATAGTTTAGGGGCCATTACTTCTTCAACTATAGTCATTTTTCTTTCGATTGCAAACGTAACCAGTTTTTCAATGGTGTAATGGTTTAACATAGAAAACTTACCGTTGGCTCTAGATTCTAATCTATCACTCCGATTTGCAAACGGATTTCACTGAAGCTGTAACTTTCATCCCAGAACATAGTTTAGGGGCCATTACTTCTTCAACTATAGTCATTTTTCTTTCGATTGCAAACGTAACCAGTTTTTCAATGGTGTAATGGTTTAACATAGAAAACTTACCGTTGGCTCTAGATTCTAATCTATCACTCCGATTTGCAAACGGATTTCACTGAAGCTGTAACTTTCATCCCAGAACATAGTTTAGGGGCCATTACTTCTTCAACTATAGTCATTTTTCTTTCGATTGCAAACGTAACCAGTTTTTCAATGGTGTAATGGTTTAACATAGAAAACTTACCGTTGGCTCTAGATTCTAATCTATCACTCCGATTTGCAAACGGATTTCACTGAAGCTGTAACTTTCATCCCAGAACATAGTTTAGGGGCCATTACTTCTTCAACTATAGTCATTTTTCTTTCGATTGCAAACGTAACCAGTTTTTCAATGGTGTAATGGTTTAACATAGAAAACTTACCGTTGGCTCTAGATTCTAATCTATCACTCCGATTTTGCAAACGGATTTCACTGAAGCTGTAACTTTCATCCCAGAACATAGTTTAGGGGCCATAACTTCTTCAACTATAGTCATTTTTCTTTCGATTGCAAACGTAACCAGTTTTTCAATGGTGTAATGGTTTAACATAGAAAACTTACCGTTGGCTCTAGATTCTAATCTATCACTCCGATTTGCAAACGGATTTCACTGAAGCTGTAACTTTCATCCCAGAACATAGTTTAGGGGCCATTACTTCTTCAACTATAGTCATTTTTCTTTCGATTGCAAACGTAACCAGTTTTTCAATGGTGTAATGGTTTAACATAGAAAACTTACCGTTGGCTCTAGATTCTAATCTATCACTCCGATTTGCAAACGGATTTCACTGAAGCTGTAACTTTCATCCCAGAACATAGTTTAGGGGCCATTACTTCTTCAACTATAGTCATTTTTCTTTCGATTGCAAACGTAACCAGTTTTTCATGGTGTAATGGTTTAACATAGAAAACTTACCGTTGGCTCTAGATTCTAATCTATCACTCCGATTTGCAAACGGATTTCACTGAAGCTGTAACTTTCATCCAGAACATAGTTTAGGGGCCATTACTTCTTCAACTATAGTCATTTTTCTTTCGATTGCAAACGTAACCAGTTTTTCAATGGTGTAATGGTTTAACATAGAAAACTTACCGTTGGCTCTAGATTCTAATCTATCACTCCGATTTGCAAACGGATTTCCACTGAAGCTGTAACTTTCATCCCAGAACATAGTTTAGGGGCCATTACTTCTTCAACTATAGTCATTTTTCTTTCGATTGCAAACGTAACCAGTTTTTCAATGGTGTAATGGTTTAACATAGAAAATTTACCGTTGGCTCTAGATTCTAATCTATCACTCCGATTTGCAAACGGATTTCACTGAAGCTGTAACTTTCATCCCAGAACATAGTTTAGGGGCCATTACTTCTTCAACTATAGTCATTTTTCTTTCGATTGCAAACGTAACCAGTTTTTCAATGGTGTAATGGTTTAACATAGAAAACTTACCGTTGGCTCTAGATTCTAATCTATCACTCCGATTTGCAAACGGATTTCACTGAAGCTGTAACTTTCATCCCAGAACATAGTTTAGGGGCCATTACTTCTTCAACTATAGTCATTTTTCTTTCGATTGCAAACGTAACCAGTTTTTCAATGGTGTAATGGTTTAACATAGAAAACTTACCGTTGGCTCTAGATTCTAATCTATCACTCCGATTTGCAAACGGATTTCACTGAAGCTGTAACTTTCATCCCAGAACATAGTTTAGGGGCCATTACTTCTTCAACTATAGTCATTTTTCTTTCGATTGCAAACGTAACCAGTTTTTCAATGGTGTAATGGTTTAACATAGAAAACTTACCGTTGGCTCTAGATTCTAATCTATCACTCCGATTTGCAAACGGATTTCACTGAAGCTGTAACTTTCATCCCAGAACATAGTTTAGGGGCCATTACTTCTTCAACTATAGTCATTTTTCTTTCGATTGCAAACGTAACCAGTTTTTCAATGGTGTAATGGTTTAACATAGAAAACTTACCGTTGGCTCTAGATTCTAATCTATCACTCCGATTTGCAAACGGATTTCACTGAAGCTGTAACTTTCATCCCAGAACATAGTTTAGGGGCCATTACTTCTTCAACTATAGTCATTTTTCTTTCGATTGCAAACGTAACCAGTTTTTCAATGGTGTAATGGTTTAACATAGAAAACTTACCGTTGGCTCTAGATTCTAATCTATCACTCCGATTTGCAAACGGATTTCACTGAAGCTGTAACTTTCATCCCAGAACATAGTTTAGGGGCCATTACTTCTTCAACTATAGTCATTTTTCTTTCGATTGCAAACGTAACCAGTTTTCAATGGTGTAATGGTTTAACATAGAAAACTTACCGTTGGCTCTAGATTCTAATCTATCACTCCGATTTGCAAACGGATTTCACTGAAGCTGTAACTTTCATCCCAGAACATAGTTTAGGGGCCATTACTTCTTCAACTATAGTCATTTTTCTTTCGATTGCAAACATAACCAGTTTTTCAATGGTGTAATGGTTTAACATAGAAAACTTACCGTTGGCTCTAGATTCTAATCTATCACTCCGATTTGCAAACGGATTTCACTGAAGCTGTAACTTTCATCCCAGAACATAGTTTAGGGGCCATTACTTCTTCAACTATAGTCATTTTTCTTTCGATTGCAAACGTAACCAGTTTTTCAATGGTGTAATGGTTTAACATAGAAAACTTACCGTTGGCTCTAGATTCTAATCTATCACTCCGATTTGCAAACGGATTTCACTGAAGCTGTAACTTTCATCCCAGAACATAGTTTAGGGGCCATTACTTCTTCAACTATAGTCATTTTTCTTTCGATTGCAAACGTAACCAGTTTTTCAATGGTGTAATGGTTTAACATAGAAAACTTACCGTTGGCTCTAGATTCTAATCTATCACTCCGATTTGCAAACGGATTTCACTGAAGCTGTAACTTTCATCCCAGAACATAGTTTAGGGGCCATTACTTCTTCAACTATAGTCATTTTTCTTTCGATTGCAAACGTAACCAGTTTTTCAATGGTGTAATGGTTTAACCATAGAAAACTTACCGTTGGCTCTAGATTCTAATCTATCACTCCGATTTGCAAACGGATTTCACTGAAGCTGTAACTTTCATCCCAGAACATAGTTTAGGGGCCATTACTTCTTCAACTATAGTCATTTTTCTTTCGATTGCAAACGTAACCAGTTTTTCAATGGTGTAATGGTTTAACATAGAAAACTTACCGTTGGCTCTAGATTCTAATCTATCACTCCGATTTGCAAACGGATTTCACTGAAGCTGTAACTTTCATCCTAGAACATAGTTTAGGGGCCATTACTTCTTCAACTATAGTCATTTTTCTTTCGATTGCAAACGTAACCAGTTTTTCAATGGTGTAATGGTTTAACATAGAAAACTTACCGTTGGCTCTAGATTCTAATCTATCACTCCGATTTGCAATCGGATTTCACTGAAGCTGTAACTTTCATCCCAGAACATAGTTTAGGGGCCATTACTTCTTCAACTATAGTCATTTTTCTTTCGATTGCAAACGTAACCAGTTTTTCAATGGTGTAATGGTTTAACATAGAAAACTTACCGTTGGCTCTAGATTCTAATCTATCACTCCGATTTGCAAACGGATTTCACTGAAGCTGTAACTTTCATCCCAGAACATAGTTTAGGGGCCATTACTTCTTCAACTATAGTCATTTTTCTTTCGATTGCAAACGTAACCAGTTTTTCAATGGTGTAATGGTTTAACATAGAAAACTTACCGTTGGCTCTAGATTCTAATCTATCACTCCGATTTGCAAACGGATTTCACTGAAGCTGTAACTTTCATCCCAGAACATAGTTTAGGGGCCATTACTTCTTCAACTATAGTCATTTTTCTTTCGATTGCAAACGTAACCAGTTTTTCAATGGTGTAATGGTTTAACATAGAAAACTTACCGTTGGCTCTAGATTCTAATCTATCACTCCGATTTGCAAACGGATTTCACTGAAGCTGTAACTTTCATCCCAGAACATAGTTTAGGGGCCATTACTTCTTCAACTATAGTCATTTTTCTTTCGATTGCAAACGTAACCAGTTTTTCAATGGTGTAATGGTTTAACATAGAAAACTTACCGTTGGCTCTAGATTCTAATCTATCACTCCGATTTGCAAACGGATTTCACTGAAGCTGTAACTTTCATCCCAGAACATAGTTTAGGGGCCATTACTTCTTCAACTATAGTCATTTTTCTTTCGATTGCAAACGTAACCAGTTTTTCAATGGTGTAATGGTTTAACATAGAAAACTTACCGTTGGCTCTAGATTCTAATCTATCACTCCGATTTGCAAACGGATTTCACTGAAGCTGTAACTTTCATCCCAGAACATAGTTTAGGGGCCATTACTTCTTCAACTATAGTCATTTTTCTTTCGATTGCAAACGTAACCAGTTTTTCAATGGTGTAATGGTTTAACATAGAAAACTTACCGTTGGCTCTAGATTCTAATCTATCACTCCGATTTGCAAACGGATTTCACTGAAGCTGTAACTTTCATCCCAGAACATAGTTTAGGGGCCATTACTTCTTCAACTATAGTCATTTTTCTTTCGATTGCAAACGTAACCAGTTTTTCAATGGTGTAATGGTTTAACATAGAAAACTTACCGTTGGCTCTAGATTCTAATCTATCACTCCGATTTGCAAACGGATTTCACTGAAGCTGTAACTTTCATCCCAGAACATAGTTTAGGGGCCATTACTTCTTCAACTATAGTCATTTTTCTTTCGATTGCAAACGTAACCAGTTTTTCAATGGTGTAATGGTTTAACATAGAAAACTTACCGTTGGCTCTAGATTCTAATCTATCACTCCGATTTGCAAACGGATTTCACTGAAGCTGTAACTTTCATCCCAGAACATAGTTTAGGGGCCATTACTTCTTCAACTATAGTCATTTTTCTTTCGATTGCAAACGTAACCAGTTTTTCAATGGTGTAATGGTTTAACATAGAAAACTTACCGTTGGCTCTAGATTCTAATCTATCACTCCGATTTGCAAACGGATTTCACTGAAGCTGTAACTTTCATCCCAGAACATAGTTTAGGGGCCATTACTTCTTCAACTATAGTCATTTTTCTTTCGATTGCAAACGTAACCAGTTTTTCAATGGTGTAATGGTTTAACATAGAAAACTTACCGTTGGCTCTAGATTCTAATCTATCACTCCGATTTGCAAACGGATTTCACTGAAGCTGTAACTTTCATCCCAGAACATAGTTTAGGGGCCATTACTTCTTCAACTATAGTCATTTTTCTTTCGATTGCAAACGTAACCAGTTTTTCAATGGTGTAATGGTTTAACATAGAAAACTTACCGTTGGCTCTAGATTCTAATCTATCACTCCGATTTGCAAACGGATTTCACTGAAGCTGTAACTTTTATCCCAGAACATAGTTTAGGGGCCATTACTTCTTCAACTATAGTCATTTTTCTTTCGATTGCAAACGTAACCAGTTTTTCAATGGTGTAATGGTTTAACATAGAAAACTTACCGTTGGCTCTAGATTCTAATCTATCACTCCGATTTGCAAACGGATTTCACTGAAGCTGTAACTTTCATCCCAGAACATAGTTTAGGGGCCATTACTTCTTCAACTATAGTCATTTTTCTTTCGATTGCAAACGTAACCAGTTTTTCAATGGTGTAATGGTTTAACATAGAAAACTTACCGTTGGCTCTAGATTCTAATCTATCACTCCGATTTGCAAACGGATTTCACTGAAGCTGTAACTTTCATCCCAGAACATAGTTTAGGGGCCATTACTTCTTCAACTATAGTCATTTTTCTTTCGATTGCAAACGTAACCAGTTTTTCTATGGTGTAATGGTTTAACATAGAAAACTTACCGTTGGCTCTAGATTCTAATCTATCACTCCGATTTGCAAACGGATTTCACTGAAGCTGTAACTTTCATCCCAGAACATAGTTTAGGGGCCATTACTTCTTCAACTATAGTAATTTTTCTTTCGATTGCAAACGTAACCAGTTTTTCAATGGTGTAATGGTTTAACATAGAAAACTTACCGTTGGCTCTAGATTCTAATCTATCACTCCGATTTGCAAACGGATTTCACTGAAGCTGTAACTTTCATCCCAGAACATAGTTTAGGGGCCATTACTTCTTCAACTATAGTCATTTTTCTTTCGATTGCAAACGTAACCAGTTTTTCAATGGTGTAATGGTTTAACATAGAAAACTTACCGTTGGCTCTAGATTCTAATCTATCACTCCGATTTGCAAACGGATTTCACTGAAGCTGTAACTTTCATCCCAGAACATAGTTTAGGGGCCATTACTTCTTCAACTATAGTCATTTTTCTTTCGATTGCAAACGTAACCAGTTTTTCAATGGTGTAATGGTTTAACATAGAAAACTTACCGTTGGCTCTAGATTCTAATCTATCACTCCGATTTGCAAACGGATTTCACTGAAGCTGTAACTTTCATCCCAGAACATAGTTTAGGGGCCATTACTTCTTCAACTATAGTCATTTTTCTTTCGATTGCAAACGTAACCAGTTTTTCAATGGTGTAATGGTTTAACATAGAAAACTTACCGTTGGCTCTAGATTCTAATCTATCACTCCGATTTGCAAACGGATTTCACTGAAGCTGTAACTTTCATCCCAGAACATAGTTTAGGGGCCATTACTTCTTCAACTATAGTCATTTTTCTTTCGATTGCAAACGTAACCAGTTTTTCAATGGTGTAATGGTTTAACATAGAAAACTTACCGTTGGCTCTAGATTCTAATCTATCACTCCGATTTGCAAACGGATTTCACTGAAGCTGTAACTTTCATCCCAGAACATAGTTTAGGGGCCATTACTTCTTCAACTATAGTCATTTTTCTTTCGATTGCAAACGTAACCAGTTTTTCAATGGTGTAATGGTTTAACATAGAAAACTTACCGTTGGCTCTAGATTCTAATCTATCACTCCGATTTGCAAACGGATTTCACTGAAGCTGTAACTTTCATCCCAGAACATAGTTTAGGGGCCATTACTTCTTCAACTATAGTCATTTTTCTTTCGATTGCAAACGTAACCAGTTTTTCAATGGTGTAATGGTTTAACATAGAAAACTTACCGTTGGCTCTAGATTCTAATCTATCACTCCGATTTGCAAACGGATTTCACTGAAGCTGTAACTTTCATCCCAGAACATAGTTTAGGGGCCATTACTTCTTCAACTATAGTCATTTTTCTTTCGATTGCAAACGTAACCAGTTTTTCAATGGTGTAATGGTTTAACATAGAAAACTTACCGTTGGCTCTAGATTCTAATCTATCACTCCGATTTGCAAACGGATTTCACTGAAGCTGTAACTTTCATCCCAGAACATAGTTTAGGGGCCATTACTTCTTCAACTATAGTCATTTTTCTTTCGATTGCAAACGTAACCAGTTTTTCAATGGTGTAATGGTTTAACATAGAAAACTTACCGTTGGCTCTAGATTCTAATCTATCACTCCGATTTGCAAACGGATTTCACTGAAGCTGTAACTTTCATCCCAGAACATAGTTTAGGGGCCATTACTTCTTCAACTATAGTCATTTTTCTTTCGATTGCAAACGTAACCAGTTTTTCAATGGTGTAATGGTTTAACATAGAAAACTTACCGTTGGCTCTAGATTCTAATCTATCACTCCGATTTGCAAACGGATTTCACTGAAGCTGTAACTTTCATCCCAGAACATAGTTTAGGGGCCATTACTTCTTCAACTATAGTCATTTTTCTTTCGATTGCAAACGTAACCAGTTTTTCAATGGTGTAATGGTTTAACATAGAAAACTTACCGTTGGCTCTAGATTCTAATCTATCACTCCGATTTGCAAACGGATTTCACTGAAGCTGTAACTTTCATCCCAGAACATAGTTTAGGGGCCATTACTTCTTCAACTATAGTCATTTTTCTTTCGATTGCAAACGTAACCAGTTTTTCAATGGTGTAATGGTTTAACATAGAAAACTTACCGTTGGCTCTAGATTCTAATCTATCACTCCGATTTGCAAACGGATTTCACTGAAGCTGTAACTTTCATCCCAGAACATAGTTTAGGGGCCATTACTTCTTCAACTATAGTCATTTTTCTTTCGATTGCAAACGTAACCAGTTTTTCAATGGTGTAATGGTTTAACATAGAAAACTTACCGTTGGCTCTAGATTCTAATCTATCACTCCGATTTGCAAACGGATTTCACTGAAGCTGTAACTTTCATCCCAGAACATAGTTTAGGGGCCATTACTTCTTCAACTATAGTCATTTTTCTTTCGATTGCAAACGTAACCAGTTTTTCAATGGTGTAATGGTTTAACATAGAAAACTTACCGTTGGCTCTAGATTCTAATCTATCACTCCGATTTGCAAACGGATTTCACTGAAGCTGTAACTTTCATCCCAGAACATAGTTTAGGGGCCATTACTTCTTCAACTATAGTCATTTTTCTTTCGATTGCAAACGTAACCAGTTTTTCAATGGTGTAATGGTTTAACATAGAAAACTTACCGTTGGCTCTAGATTCTAATCTATCACTCCGATTTGCAAACGGATTTCACTGAAGCTGTAACTTTCATCCCAGAACATAGTTTAGGGGCCATTACTTCTTCAACTATAGTCATTTTTCTTTCGATTGCAAACGTAACCAGTTTTTCAATGGTGTAATGGTTTAACATAGAAAACTTACCGTTGGCTCTAGATTCTAATCTATCACTCCGATTTGCAAACGGATTTCACTGAAGCTGTAACTTTCATCCCAGAACATAGTTTAGGGGCCATTACTTCTTCAACTATAGTCATTTTTCTTTCGATTGCAAACGTAACCAGTTTTTCAATGGTGTAATGGTTTAACATAGATATGCCTATCTACTTGTTTTTGCACTCACTGTTAAAATTTGAAAATTCCAATAAAATACTATTGTTACTGGTTTAACATAGAAAACTTACCGTTGGCTCTAGATTCTAATCTATCACTCCGATTTGCAAACGGATTTCACTGAAGCTGTAACTTTCATCCCAGAACATAGTTTAGGGGCCATTACTTCTTCAACTATAGTCATTTTTCTTTCGATTGCAAACGTAACCAGTTTTTCAATGGTGTAATGGTTTAACATAGAAAACTTACCGTTGGCTCTAGATTCTAATCTATCACTCCGATTTGCAAACGGATTTCACTGAAGCTGTAACTTTCATCCCAGAACATAGTTTAGGGGCCATTACTTCTTCAACTATAGTCATTTTTCTTTCGATTGCAAACGTAACCAGTTTTTCAATGGTGTAATGGTTTAACATAGAAAGGAGGGCGTGGTCTGGACGCGGAGGTGAATGGGTGTCTGATCCTGCAGCTCCCGCTCTGATCACCCATAAAAGCTACTAAAAGCGATCCAGAAATCCCCAAAACCACTCTAAAAGGTTGGTGAACCCTCCAGGATGGCATCTGGATACCGCAGAGTGTCACAGAGACAGCAGAAAAGCGCCTCACAGGTCCCAAGGAGACTGTCCACCTTCTTCACCGAGGAGAAGCAAGATGGCGCTGGCCATTACAGACCTGGCCCACACCATGAGGCTGACTACAGGACCCCTCCACCGCTGGAGCAGAGGAACCGATACAGCCTGTTATTTACCCCCCAGGAAAGGAGAGACAGAGCTGACACCTTGGAAGAGCTTCTGGCAGAGGATTACACTGATCTGGAGAACAAAGGAAGTAACAGAGAGCGCAGCCCACTGAAGCCTGCATTGTCCTCCATTACACAGCGCTCAGCCATGCTGCATGGGTCCGCAGACCCCAAGGTAGGATCTGTTACACATACTTCCCCTGCCTCATCTGAAGAGCAGCCCCTGCCAGTTATTCATCCACCCCTGTCCGCACAGCAGACCCAGTCACCCATCCATTCATCCATCCATCCATCCCCAGCAGCGCAGCAAGCCCCAGCAGAGAACTTTTTTAGCTCACTGTCCGCATTCCCTGCCTCAGATGAACCCATGTCGCAGCAGTTTTTTAAAACTTTCATGCTGTCTTTTAGCCAAATGCTTAGCGACAACATAGCAGGCACCAGATCTGATTTAAATACACTAGCAGGCAATGTGGAGGTCTTTGCGACTGAAACAGACCAGAGAATCTGCTTGCTAGAAAATAAACTGGCAGAGATGTCTAAGGAATACAATGTGCTGGTGGATTCACACAAAAGCTTAATGGAGGAAAACAAATGGATTAAGGAAAAGATTGCAGATGGGGAGGACAGAAACAGGCGGAACAATATAAAGATCAGGGGGGTCCCAGAGACTGTGACTAATGATAAGCTGAATGACTATGTGGTGGATTTGATCCGTGCTACTATCCCTTCCCTGGATAAAAATGAACTCATAGTGGACAGGGCACACAGGCTGCCTAAGCCTGCACATCTGAATAAAAATGTCCCCAGAGATGTCATCACAAGGATACATTTCTTCCATGTGAAAGAAAAACTTTTGGCTGCAACTAGAGAAGGCAGGAAACTTCCTGGAGATTACAAAGACCTGTCCCTGTTTCAAGATTTGTCACAAGCGACATTGAAGACAAGGAGAGATTTTGCAGAGGTCACAACAACACTTAGGCACAATAAAATTGCATACAACTGGGGATTCCCCCCAAAGCTAATTGTTTTTGATCATGGGACACCATACATAATAAAGACACCAGAGGAAGGTAAAGAATTGCTTGCAAAATGGGGGATCCCTATTTTCATTCCCAGAGACCCAAATAAGGACAGACTTTTCCACTCTGCCACATCATCTAAGCCAGCAAAGACTCAGATCCCTATGGATACTACCCAGCCTTTATCAGATGAGGAACAGAACAAAGCTGGGGAAGCCTCTGGAACTTCCTGAAAGTGGTGATCCCCACGGATCTTTTTCCCCCCAATAGACTTTCCCCCTTGGGACTCTTTTTCCCTAGGTGGTCAGTTATTCTGGAAGTCCACATCGGTGGACTCTGACCGTTTGGTCATAAACTGTGTTCTGGAAGTTAGTCCTATAGGACATAAACTTCATTGTTTGATTTAGATTTGTTACTGTTTATTGTTTAATCTCTGTTTTTATTTTATTTCCATTTCTATTTTTAGGATAGGAGACACAGGGTGAAACACATTTGGAGGGACTGCACACAGGTAGAACCGGATGCCTCTGTGCACATCCCTCGGTCTAATCCTAATGTCTTTTATTTGTTTGTTGTTTTTTATTTGTTTTAGGTTCTGCACACTGTTCTGTCCATTAACCACTTTCCATTTCTTCAGAGTTGGGATGTCTGAGTGCTTTGACAGGATCAGCTTTTATGGTAAAGTACAATGTTCTTGTTTCCATTTGCCTACTACAGGAAGTTATTGTTTCATAGTCATCTTACTGCATCAATTGAAACATCATGAGTGATTGCACAATTTTGTCCCTGAATGTTAGAGGTTTGAATTCTTTTAGAAAAAGGTATCTTCTGCATAAATTAGCAAAAGAACAAAATCCAGATATAATTTGTTTA